>NC_092773.1:5180271-5372771 GCF_047496795.1 Chiloscyllium punctatum
TGTACTACGTTCGCGCCAAATCAATTCTTCCCTGGATCCCTTTGAGTTCCCCTCTATCTCCAACACTGCAATGCTCTCGTTATTTATCACCACCACTTCCCCTTAACATGTTTTCCTAATTTTCCTGAACAACTTGCATCCAGGAATATTTAACACCCACTCCTGTTTAACTTCAGCAAGATCTCGGTTATCACGACAACATGAGAAAAATGTTGGTCTCCCCTTTGATGCTGACTGCTCGTTTCTTCTCATTGTAATCCATACCTATAACAATCCGAATCAGCACACTGTGTGTATTCACATATGGTCACGGTAACTCTGACTTATATTTTGTCACTGACCCTACAAATTCACTTGTTATCCCCAAAGTTTGTGCTCTCCATCTCTCCCTGAACTTTTGTCCACTTTAATATTCCTCTCTGGTATTATTGGCAAGTTCCCAAACCTCTGCCAAATTAGTTTAAACTTACCCTAACAGTACTAACTAAATATCCTGGGTCTGCTCAGGTGCAAGATGTACAATCTGTAGCTGTTTCAGCTTGCCCACAATCATTATCAACGTCCAAAGAATCAAAAGCTCTCTCTCCTGCACCATCTCTCCAACCAGGCATTCACTGTCTTAAACCTATCTTCCTAAATGCACTTGTGCGTGACATAAGGTTGAATCTGGAAATTACAACTTTTGAGGTCCTGAATGATAATCTCCCACGTAGCTCTTTAAATTCGGACTGCAATATCAGATCCTCTTCCTACCCATGTCAATGGTTCCAATGTGGACTACGGCTGCTGGCTGTTAACTCTCCCTTCTATCTCTGCTCTGTAACCTTGGCACCTGCGAAATAACAATTAATCTTGGATTTATAACTGTGTCCACAGCATTTATGTACCTATTCCCCTTTCACAAATCTCCCACCATTAGGGATCTTCTGGTTTTCTTTGTGTTTGCTGACATTGCTGAGCTAATCCCATTGCCATGAACTTGGCTCTGGCTAAAATCATGATGTTCCAATCAGACCCAGTGAGTCTCATCCATGGTGGTCTCGTCCACTCAACATTAACACACTGGCTTCCTGGAGAATTCCTTTTCTAATTGTATATTCATACCTTTGTCAGCTCCCAATCCCAATTCTCATCCTCTTCCATTGAGGTGGCTTTAGCAGGTGCATCACTTGGCTCCTTTATCTCCTCTGCTTCCATCAACTCTTCCACTTCCTTCACCTCTTCAGCTTCTTTCTTCAGTTCATCTGTCTTTTCTTCTTGCTCCATTTCCTTTTGATCTTTCTCCTTCTCTTGGTTGGCACTGGTTGCCTTTGGCTTCTCGACTACCTCCTCTGGCTTCCTCTCTGGGAATGCAAGCAGGGCCTTGTAGATGGTATAGCCAAAGTCCCTCTGTAGCATCTCACCAAACAGCTCCGCAAGCCACAAAACCTACGAACAAAACACAAAAGCCTAATAAATCTTCCTTCTCCAATTCATACACCACCCCAAGCAGAAAACCGAGATGGTAAATCAGTTAAAGCATGGGGTTAGATATAGAGTAAATGCCCCTCTACAGTTCCCGAGCAAACACTCCCAGGTCAGATTCAGAATGGCGATAGATATAGCATAAAACCCCCCTAAAACAATTTCCAAGCATTCCCAGGAAAGGTACAGCATGGAATTAGATACAGACAAAAGCTGCCAGGAGAGATTCAGCACAGGGTTGGATACAGAGTAAAAATCCCTCAATTATGTCGATATGAAACATTCCCAGCACAAGGGCAAGGTGAGACAATGTAAACCTCCCTCTTCTCTTTGAAACTGAAAATATAATTCCCTTCAAAACACCTTCACCAAACACTCTTTGGAGAACGACAGCAAAGGGTTAGATGAAGAGTAAGACTCCCTCTAATCTTTTAAACCAAAATTAAAGCTGCCTCCACATTGTCACTATCATACCCTCCCATGACAGTTACACCATGAGATTAGATACAGAGTAAAGCTCTCTCTACTGTTCAAACTGACAGTAAACATTAAGTAAAGCCCCCTCGACACTGTCACCACCAAGCTGGGAAAGCATGGAGTTCCTGACAGATTAAAGTTCCCAGTACTACTTTAAAGTGAAAGTAAAGTTCTACACACACAGTCCCCATCAAACACTCACACGACAGAGACAGCATGGCGTAAAGCTAATTCTAAAAACATCCCCATCTAATACTTCCCAGGACAGAAACAGCACGGAGTTCGATACAGAGTAAAGCTCCCCCTACAAGATATGAACATTATACCCTAGTGTTGATGTCAGAAGCCATAGAAAAGTGCAGAACATTTTCCACCACAAACTGATTACCTCAAAGGAATAGCCTTTGGAATCACTGCGGTAGCTTCGTAACATACTCAGGGATAAGACTGAACAGCCAAAATTACCCCCCATGGCAGAGCAATTAGGGCGAACAAGCACAGCGGGCTCAGCAGGAAGGGGGCAACGGGGCTCCTGCTTCGACGAGACAGCAGGATCTTCAGGCTGCTTCTCCTCGACATCCTACATGAAGTGCAACAAGATTCAGGTTAGCCAAGTATAAATAAACAAGCACAATTTTCAGGACAGAGGTGGGGGGCAGGGGAGGAGAAATAGGGACAAGATAGAAAAAAGGGGCACAGTTGTGAGGGGGAGGGGCAAGAGGAAGCGAGGGTTTGAATGGGAGAGAGTACAGGCAAGGAGTGTAGAGGGGAGGGCTGGTGCTCAGCTCTTGGATGATTTTCGGTAAGAGACCCAGAAACATTCCATTCAGCATATCTCATGTACGTTTGCACTTCCAAAGAATAATCTAGTTCAAGTGCACATAGAATTTCATATGTGGGAGAACAATCTACTTTACGCGAACTGACTTTTAAAAATTCCAACTAGAAGCGTTTTAGGCATCCTTTCAGGAGTAACTTCAAAATCCTGTGAGACTTTGTATTAGCTCAGGTCACTTCTAATTCTCTTGCTAATAAATGCCCGAAATGTGTCTACTCCATGTAAACATTGTATCTGTTCTGCTTCTGTATTTTTGACTATGCAGTGAAATAGATAAAGAACTGATTCAAAAGCTAACGAAAGGATTGCTACAATTTTTAAAAGTAAGCTGCTAGCACTTTAGGTGCTGTTTACACTCTTCTTGCTTCAAGCAGTGGGGGCAGTTGCTGCATTTCATTTCCAGGTTGACAGATAGAGTCACTGAGTCGATAGGAGGGGGACGGGCCCTTTGAACCAAACTAGGCCATGCTGACCAAAAAGCATACTTATGCGAACACCATTTACTTACACTTGGTCCATATCCTTCCAAACTTTTCCTTTCCATGTATTTGTCCAAATTCCTATTAAATGTTATTCATGTACCCGCCTCAACAACTTCTGCTGGCAGCTTATTCCAAAAGCACACCATCCTCTGTACAAAAATTTTCCCCTCATGTTTCCTTTTATTCTTCCCCCCCCTCCAACCTCAAACCAATGCCCTCTTGTTCTCGATTCCCCAACCCTGGGAAAAAGACTGAGTGCATTCACCCTGCCCATGCCTCTTATGATCTTATACATTTCAAAATGATCCCCTGTCAGTCTCCCATGCTCGAAAGAAAAAAGTCCTAACTTGTCCAGTCTCTCTGGATAACCACTGAGACCTGGCAACATCCTTGTAAATTTGTGCTGCACTCTTTCCAGTTTACTATCAAGCTTTCGACAGCAAGGTAACCAAAACTGAACACAATACTACAACATCCTGTACAACTGCAATATAACTTCCCAACTTCATTACTCAATGCCCTGACTGATGAAGGCCGGTGTGCCAAAAGCCTTCTTAACCGCCCTGTCTATCTGTGACTCCACTTTCACAGAAATGTGCACCTGAACTCCAAGGTCCCTCTGTTCCACTACACTTCTGAAGGGCCCATCATTTGCCATGAAACACTGACCTTGAGTTGTCTTTCCACAATGCAAGACCTTGCACTTATCGAAATTAAACTCAGTTTACCATTTCTCAGGCCACCTTCCCAGCTGATCAAGGTCAGAGTACATGGAACATTACAGCACACCTTAGGCCCTTCTGCCCTCGATGTTGCGCCGACCTGTGGAACTAATCTGAAGCCCATCTAACCTACACTATTCCATTATCATCCATATGTTTATCCAATGACCATTTAAATGCCCTTAAAGCTGACGAGTCTACTACTGTTGCAGGCAGGCTGTTCCATGCCCTTACTACTATGAGTAAAGAAACTACCTCTGACATCCATCCTACATCTATCACCCCTCAATTTAAAGCTGTGTCCCCAAATGCTTGCTATCACCATCCGAGGAAAAAGGCTCTCACTGTCCACCCTATCTAACCCTCTGATCATCTGGTATGTCTCAATTAAGTGCCCTCTTAACCTTCTTCTTTCTGACGAAAGCAGCCTCAAGTCCCTCAGTGTTTCCTCATAAGGCCATCCCTTCATACCAGGCAATATCCTAGTAAATCTCCTTTGAAACCTTTCCAAAGCTTCCACATCCTTCCTATAATGCGGTGACCAGAATTGTACGCTATACTCCAAGTGCTGCCGCACCCCCCCCCCCCAGTTTTGTACAGCTGCAACATGACCTCATGGATCCAAAACTCAATTCCACTACCAATAATGGTCCTGCTGCAATTTCTGATAATCTTCCTCACTGTCCACGATTCGGCCTATTTTAGTGTCTTCTGCAAATTTACTCATTATGCTTTGCACATTCTCACCCAAATCATTGGCATAGATAACAAACAGTAATGGGCCCAGCACCAACCCCAGAGGCATTCCACAAGTCAACAGACCTCCAGTCCGACAAGCATCCTTCCACTATTGCTCTCTGCTTCCTACCATCAAGCCAATTTGACAGCTCTCCCTGGATTCCATGCGATTTGACCTTCCAGAGAGCAGCCTATCACGTGAAACTTTACCAAAGGCCGTACTGAAATCCAGAAAGACGACATCTACCGCCTTGCCCTCAACAACCTTCCTCATCACTTCATCAAAGAACTCCAACAAATTTGTGCGGCATGATCTCCCATGCACAAAACCCTGCTAACTGCTCCTCAACAAAGCCCATCTTTTCAATGCATGTATACTCTCTCAGAATCTTCTCAAGTAACTTACCCACCACAAATGCTAGGCTTACTGATTAATAGCTCCCAGATTTTTCTTTGCAGAATTTCTTGAATAAGGGCACAATGTTCGCTACCCTCCAGTCTTCCGGGACCTCACCTGAGCCTAACAATGATTCAGAAATTAATCAGCCAGGGCCCTGCAATTTCTTCTCTCGCCTCTGGCAGTGTTCTTGGATATATCTGGTCAGGACCAGGAGATTTATCTACCTGCGTACATTCTAACAGATCTGACATCTCCTCTAATGTGATATGGTCTGTCTCCAAGCTATGACCACTAACTTCCGAAGTCTTCATGTCTTTCTCCACGGTAAACACAGGAGAAATATTCATCGAGAACCTCACCCATCTCCTGTGGTTTTACACATACATGTTCACTTTGGTCCTTAAGGAGCCCTATTTTCTCTCCCTTTCTCGTCATTCTTTTTCCTTAAATAAGCTCTTTGCATTCACCTAATCTTCTCAGTCAAAGCTGTTTCGTGCCCCCTTTTCGCCCTCCTGATTTCTTTTTTCAGTAAGTTCTTGTATATCTATTTACCTCCAGCTGCCTATACCTGAGCCATGTCTCCTCTTTTTTTCTGGTCAAAGCCTCAATACCTCTTGTCATCCAGGGTTCCCTCTTCCTGTCAATCTGGCCCCTCACCCTCATACAGACCTTGAACTCTAGCTATCTCACTCTTAAAGGCCTCCCACTTGCCGGAGACCCTTGATCTGCCAACAACCACTCCAATCAACCCCTCCAAGCTCCTGTCTAATTCCATCAAAATTCACCTTGCCCCAGTTTAGAACCTGAGGGCTAGTTTTGTCCCCCTCCATAACTATTTTGAAATCAATGTGACTATGGTCATAGTTCCCAAAATACTCCCTCACTGACACCTCCAGCACCTGTCCTGCCCTATTTCCCAAGAGTAGATTGAGTTTTGCCTGTTCCTGAGGAGGACCCTCGCTCGGGGTGGCACAGTGGCTCAGTGGTTAGCACTGCTGCCTCACAGCACCAGGGTCTCAGGTTTGATTCCCGCCTCAGGTGACTGTCTGTGTGGAGTTTGCACATTCTCCCTGTGTCTGTGTGGGTTTCTTCCGGGTGCTCCGGTTTCCTCCCACAGTCCAAAGATGTGCAGGTCAGGTAAATTGGTCATGCTAAACTGCCCGTAGTGTTAAGTGCATTGGTCAGAGGGAAATGGGTCTGGGTGGGTTACTCTTCAGGTCGGCGTGGACTGATTGGGCCGAAGGGTCTGTTTCCACACAACAGGGAATCTAATGTAATCATCACACTGCCTGAGGAAACTTTCTTAAATGCACTCAACAAAGTCTACCTCATCTAAACCCTTAAAGCCACGGCAGTCCAGTCGATATTAGAAAAATAAAAATCACCTATGACAACTCTATTGTTCCTTCAAGTGTCCCCAGTCTCCCTGCATATTCGTTCCTCTAATTTTCATTGACTATTTGGGGGTCTATGGTAAAACCCCAATAACGTCACCTGTGACCATGCTGCCCCTTTAACAAGGTCATGTTGCCCTTGGTTTTTTTTCCAAGAGGGGTCATAAAGGCGGAGGTTCCGATATGTCTGGAAATATCTACTTGAGCAAGCTTTTAAGTCTTTCTATGAAAAGATTTGTACAATGAAAGGGGAATGGCCAAATTCTCCCAGTTCAGATGTGATTTGGTTTGGTGTTAGCAAGCGGTCTGTTTGAAGCTGCTGGTCAAGTTTGAGCTGGGGAGAAAAGTTCCCAGATTCAACAGAGGTTTGGTTTTCCCATTTTTTACTCAGCGGGAGTTTAAGTGGATCTTGCAAATATTTGGAACAGCATCATTATGTTGCCATAGAGTCAACACGGGTTTCACTTAGATTAAGTTATTCTAAATTCGGTTCTCTTTGGTTCACGATTCATTCAGGAGTCTGTAAATCGAATTGGATTGAAACAAAGTGAGTGCTTGGGTCAGCTGCATCACTCCTGGAACATCCACTCTACACACCAGCTTAAAACAACTTGAAAAGTTAGGGTCTGGGCTGCCGTCTTGCAATATTTTGAGGGGGTCTGGGTTAGTCCAAAAAAACACCATCCTTTTCTTATTTCTTATCTCCACCTACAAAGCATCAGTGGATGATTCTTCAGTTATTTCATTTCTGATTAGTGCTGTGATACTAGCCTTAAAAAACGCAACTTCCCCATTTCTCTTTCCACCACTTCTGCTGACCTGCAGTTGGAATCTATTTATTTGCAATAAGCAGTAATTATTACGTACAGGAAGCTGATCTGTGTTTTGTTAAGCAGGGTTGAAAGAGTGTTTTAAAAAGCTTCAGCACAGCCCCTAACTTTGTGCTGTACCTCCATTAATAATGCCTGTACTCCAACAAATGCCATGTGAACTACTCAGTCATGTTCGAAGGTTTGTGCATTCAGGTGGTGTTCATTTCTTTTTATACTTTTCTTGTTCAAGATTGAATACACTTTTAAATTAAGAACCATGTGCAAAATTTAATTTGTGTCCCATACATACAAGCCAGTCAATATTCTCACCTCCTTCTGCTCCTCCGCAGGTGAACTATCTTCTTCCGTAGCTTCCATTGCTGCCTCTTTCTGTTCTGCAGTTTCATCCTTTTCAATCTCTTCCTTTGCTGCCTCCTCCTCCAGCTCTTTTTCCAGACGGCTCACAAGCTGAGCCTTTGTTCCCTTGGAATTCAGATTCCTTGCTTTCAGCTCTCGACGGAAATCTTCCACCTAAAATTTTGAGAAAAATTGTCAGCGCCTGATTGATGTTTGAATCCAGGAAAGCAGTCTGCTGCTCGTGCACTGATACCCATACAAGTTTCATCTCATACACAGCAAGTAACTTTACTTTGGAAACCTCTACAGAGAAGACAGAAAGTAAGGAACCTGTAGAGGTTGACACACTCAATGCACCTGACAAGGTGTCACCACAGAAGTTATTTCTCAAAGTAGCAGCTCACAGTGTTGAGTGGAACATGGATCAGGGATGGGTTAGCTAACAGCAATCAGTCAGGAGGCAGAAGTGGGTGATTTTCAGGTTGGCAATATGTAACAAATAGAAAGCCAAATGATCACGGCTGTGGCCTCAAAGCAACACCCATTACTTTCCAATAAAGAGACCAGATGTACAGTATCTAATGGAACAAAGACAGTTGGAAAAGGAAGTTAGAAAGAGGATACAAGAAGTCTACAAAGGGATATAAATATGGTAAATGAATGAGTAATAATTTGGCAGATGAAATATATTGTGACAAAATGTCAACCTGTCCATTGTGGCAGAAAGCAAGCATTTCATTTAAAGTGAATAGAAGGGGATCAAATAGCTTGGGAAACAAATCACTGTTATTTACGCACGTCTAGCAAGTAGGGAGGTGTATTGCAAGGGAATTAGCATTTATAGTGATCATTTGCTAGTTATACTAGATCTTAATGAACCCAAATTTTGGTAAAACTGCATGATGCTCAGTTTAGACAAGATTGACTTGACTGATTTTTTTCATTTGTGGAAATTAGGCATTGCTGGATAGGCCAGCAATTATTGTCCCAGTTGGCCTTGAGGTGATGTGAGCTACCTTCTGAACCACCCTGATGCCATAAAACAGGGAAGCCCAGGTTTTTGAGTCAGTCAAATATTTCTAAATCAGGATGGTGAGTCCCTTGGAAGGGAACTTGCCGGCGGTGGTGTTCCAATGTGCCTGTTGCCCTTGGAAGGGAACTTGCCGGCGGTGGTGTTCCAATGTGCCTGTTGCCCTTGGAAGGGAACTTGCCGGCGGTGGTGTTCCAATGTGCCTGTTGCCCTTGGAAGGGAACTTGCCGGCGGTGGTGTTCCAATGTGCCTGTTGCCCTTGGAAGGGAACTTGCCGGCGGTGGTGTTCCAATGTGCCTGTTGCCCTTGGAAGGGAACTTGCCGGCGGTGGTGTTCCAATGTGCCTGTTGCCCTTGGAAGGGAACTTGCCGGCGGTGGTGTTCCAATGTGCCTGTTGCCCTTGGAAGGGAACTTGCCGGCGGTGGTGTTCCAATGTGCCTGTTGCCCTTGGAAGGGAACTTGCCGGCGGTGGTGTTCCAATGTGCCTGTTGCCCTTGGAAGGGAACTTGCCGGCGGTGGTGTTCCAATGTGCCTGTTGCCCTTGGAAGGGAACTTGCCGGCGGTGGTGTTCCAATGTGCCTGTTGCCCTTGGAAGGGAACTTGCCGGCGGTGGTGTTCCAATGTGCCTGTTGCCCTTGGAAGGGAACTTGCCGGCGGTGGTGTTCCAATGTGCCTGTTGCCCTTGGCTTTGGCTTTCGGGATGGAAGAAATCGTGGGTTTGACAGGTGCTATCTCTGGAGACTTGATAAATTTCTGCAGTGCATCTTGTTGATGCTAAACACTGCAGCTATTGATCACTGGTGGCAGGAGGAGTGGATTTGGAAGGTGGTGGATGAGGTGCCAAGCAAGGGGCTGATTCAACTGAATGCTGTTAATCTTAGTGTGTTGTTGCTAAAGCAGCGCTTATCCAGTCAAGTAAACAGTGTTCCATCACATTCCTGATGTTTGCCTTGCACTTGGCAGACTGACACTGGAGAAATCACGAAGTGAGCTCTTCACTGGCTCTGACCTGCATTTGTAGCCACAGTACTTGCACAGTTCAGTTCTAAACTGGTCCAGTTGAGTTTCTGGTCAACAGTAATACCCACAATATTAATATAAATAATATTAAAAGATGACCACACTGAGGTGTTCAAAATTATGTACAATTTTAACAGGGTCAAGAAGGACATTGCTTTCACCAGTTGGTATGTCAGTGATGAGAAGGGGGGTCACAATTTCAAGACTGTCAGCAAGAGATTAGGTGAAAAGTCCTAACTCGTGAGTTGTTTGGACCTGGAATGTGCCTGCTTAGGAGTGTGGAAGTGGATTCCATACGAGTTTGAAAAAAGAGCTATATATATATATTTCAAAGTGATGAATTTACAGGGCTACAGAGATAGTGCTGGACGAGCCAGGAAACTCTTGGGGAAGCCGGTACAGACATGATGGGTCGAATTAATTCATCCTGTACTGTAACATTTTAGCATTCCACGATGCCAATGTCATGGAGAAATGATTGGATTCGCTCTTGTTGGGAGGCCGGCACTTCCTTACCTTCATGTGGCGCTAATGTCACTTATCCAGGTCCTGTAGCCAACAGACCCACCAAATGTGGGTCAGACATTTCATAGGTTGCTGAAGATGAAGAAACATTGGACAGGTTGGGCTGTGTTGATTTAGTGATTACCGGAATGAGAGGTGGTCATACTGAAATATGCAAGGACTGAATGGACTTGACAACAGTGGATGCCCAGAGGACGCTTTCTCTTTTGGGCAAGACTAAGACAAAGAGGAACAGTTACGAGTGAGGGGACTTCCATTTAAAATGGAGATAAGGACTGCTTCGAAAGCTCGTACTTCCAAATAAACCTATTGGACTATAACCAAGTGTTGTGTGATTTTTAACTTTGCATTCATGGTACTGGATTGAAGCTCGAATCCACACCTTCCTGACTTGAGAGTTCTTCGCAATTAGCGGTGACATAGGTTGAAACTGAACATTGTGTGTTGTATGCTATCAATGCCATGAAAGACAGGGTTTCAGGGTTAGGACGTAAAGACAGGATTGAACAAATCAAAAGGGATTTGAAGCAAATACACAACAAAAAATGATGACAGCATCATGAAGTGGCACGTGCAGAGAGGAGTGTGACAGAGGGTTGTGATACAGAAGCACATCTCACTTTCATCGTCTTCAGGTCCAAACTGCTCCACTGGGTTGGAGTGGGAAGGGAGTCTTCTCCCTGTTCTTCCATCTTCTCTTCAGGCTGAGAAGAGAAACATGCCTTACATTACTCCGAGCAGTCATCAATATCGACTAAGTTCCTTCTTTTATCAAATATCACAGACTAGATTGTCATTGCACCAACCAGCCACATACAAGACTTGGACGTGTCCCTGTACTGCGCACGGTCTGGAACAGCCATCACCTGGAACGTGAGATCGTCTGCATAATCATCCTAAACAAGGAGATCTACTCCCTCGTGAAGAGGCCCATTACAGAAATGGAAGGGAAGATTCATAACTTGAAGTGCTCACACAAACACAAACACACACGCATGCACACATAAGAATGAAACTCCATGTCTTTATCCAATCAATAAAGCAGCCTGCTTCTCACATTTTCCTCCCCATCTGCCCTACCCTGTAGTGGTGCACATCAGGGAACCAAGCCCTCTTTCTGCAATTATGCTTCACAACTTTGCTCTTCAAAGCGAAGGAATGAGACATATTTCTAACAGCTGAAATGTCAAACACTTCTCGGACAGGTACAGCACAGGGTTAGATACAGGGTAAAGCTCTCCATGCACTGTCCCCAAACAGACTGAGGACAGATCTGCAGTTATCAGGGTGTTCATTTCCCCATACCTGCTCTGGCTTCCAACTCCTCCATTGCTTCCCAGATGCAGATGCGCTCCCAGAGCACTAATTAGCTGGGTCATGGAACACAGATCATAACAAAGGAGGACACATTTGAACTGCATCACTGAAATCTTTCTGTGCATGGGGCAGAGAGGATGCTGCCATCTGCTCGCAGCACTGAGACAGTCAGGGAGAACTTCGACTGTTCGGAATTTTAGGTCATATGGTCCAAATAGCATTCAGCAATTCTAGTAGTTACACCCATATCGGCATGATACTAGATTGCTACACAGTGCATTTCAACAATGCACATCCACAGCTTTATCGCCTGACAAACATCTATCACCATTTGATCTCATGTAGAGCAAATCCTAACTTCAGGCTGAGGTGTAGGCCTCACCCAACTACAGCCTGAGTTGAACATGCTGATTGTGTAACAGTGGGGTACAGTAGTGGTTGTAACAGGTCGGTCACTATATAACCCTGGGGTATAGTGCTGGTGGGGACAAGGCTGTATAACATTAGAATATAGTACTGGTGGGGACAGGTCTATCACTGTATGACACTGGGTTACAGTACTGATGGGAGATGTTGGTCACTGTATAGCTCTGGGTCGATATACAAGTGGGCTGTCTCTGCTGATCACTGTGATACGGTACTGATGGGGCAGTCTTTTGCTGTTATGAATACTGTACCAACAATTGCTATGCCACAACTGAATTTGCCAACAGATGACCCCACACATTCATTATTACTTTTCCTCTGGCTGCTAAGCTCAGAGCCAGTGTTCAAATTTTGGGTGAATGAACTTCCTTCATCTGCCAACATGCCATTTTCTCATCACTGCAGAACTCTTGTTGTCAGGTCATATTTTAATTATGCATTAAATCCCGAGTCCACGGGATGTTCGTCTATAGTTTCTGTGAACACTACAACAGGACAAGCTTACTTGTTCCCAACTCACTACTTGCTCTACCAGTATAAAGCTCTGTTCTGAATGGACACCAGCCTGGGAGCAGGATTCTTTTGGAAAAACTGAGTAACAGTCTTTGGAGTGTTGGTTCGTCGAATGAGATGGAAATTACACTGCAAGTGTTGGACTGAAAATCCAATGTGGAAATGGGCCACACACACAGAGAGCAGTTGCTCCTTACATGGATGGAAGATGGGGAGCTGAAAGGATAGAGCCCGTCAGGGGAAGGAACAATCAATTGTCTGGAAAACTGCATCATAAACAGTGTTAAAGAAAGTGTTGAGGATGTCACAGATATAGGTTTGTATGTGCGCGCGTGTGTGTGGCAAAGGTGTGTGTTTGTGCATGCGTATGTTCTGCACACATGCCACCTCACATTTCCTTAAACAGAGCTTTTTGGAAGTTGAAATGTTTGTTCTCTAGTCTTCAGGCAGAAATACACAGTCTGGTATTCAGATTAGACAGTATGTAGTCACGGCACTAAGACAGTGAGTAAATGTTGACTTTGCCTTCTCTAACTAAAACAGTTCTGAGGAACAGTCACTCAATCTAAAACATTAGCTCTGATTTCTCTCCATAGATACTGCCAGAACTGCTGAGCTTTTCTAGCAACTTCTGTTTTTGTTGCTGATTTTCAGTATCTGCAGTTCTTTTGGCTTTTATTTACATTCTCTGTGCAGATTTGCTATTACCCCACTGTGCACCAACAGTACACTGGACAGATATAACATACCTCAGTTCGTGTCACATCATGGCAGAAGACAGGCAAATCATCTACGTCCTCTTACGTTGTGAGGAACCAGAGATTGACCCTCACCTAATTTCCCTGGGGAAACACAGATGAACCATGTTCAATCCACCTGCACTGCCACATCCTGAGAGCTGAATGAAGGTGCTGAGTATAACTGTTACCCTTAAATTCAGTTTCAGCTCCCTCCAGAAACAGTGACAAATTGTGTTAGCATTGAGCATTACTGGGAGTTCCCTTTACGTTTCCTTCACGACATAAGAGTCACAGGTTGACAAAGTACAAACGTCAACCTTGTCCGGGAATCTAACTCCAGGAAGGAGGGTTCAAATCATCCTTCAGGTGGTGTTCCGTGCAAATTACAATGCTAGCTGTTACCCTGACTCTGTTTAAGGAAGTGAGACGTGGACAGTTGCTGTGTTTGAGAATGACACCCCCCTCCACATTCACACAGAGTGCCGAGAGGAGCTACAATAATTTTCCGCTCCATCATTTGAAAATTTCAGGGAGAAAATCTTTTAAGGACGTCAAATGGTCACGTCATCTGAGTGCTACTGGTCATCCCTGCTATGGTAGTGGAGGGGTACCACTGTGCACGTGTGTGTATGAGTGGGAATGTTTGTGTCAGTGTTTGTGTAAGAGAATGGAGTAATAAAAAAAGATTAAATGCCTCATCTCGGTCCGTGTCCTTGTGCTCTGCCTGGTCCCTGTCAGTCAGCTGTTGCGTGTATCCCAGGGACAGTGCGTCCCACTCCAAGCGAGTAGGGAGGCAATGCCAAACATCCGGCAGAAATACAACCACAGTCTCCACGCGGGCTGGGAGCAGCCGCCCTTCACGGAGCTCTCCAGGCTGATGGTAGCGAAGCTCAGCAAAGCGAAACCTGTCACAAGGGAAGAGTGTTACTGGATATAGCAGCACACACGACCAGAAATCCAATGCTCACAGTCGACTGTCCCGCATCATCTCCCCAGCTTTCAAATTCACCCCCTTTTCCCAGAAGTGTTCACTTCCTGCTGCACTCTTGAGCTGAGTCTGTCTGCAGCTGCTGAAGAGTTACTAGACAGTTCAAGAGATAGTGAGCACAAGTGGGACCCCTGACTTCAGAGTTAAGCAACAGCTACTTGATGAGAATCTGAGGACTTGATTTAGTTGCACGTGGGCTAATCCTTGTCCATTCTCAACAGACTGGGAACTCTGGCTCCCACCCTCACAGAACACAGACGTGAACATGAGTGAACACCATCCATCTCTCTAACACACACTGGGTTAGGGATTGCGGTCAGCAAGAGAGAGAGCGAGAGCGAGAGACCACACACGCAGTTGGAAGAGGCAGGGACAGAAAGAGACAGAAGGTGGGGGGAGGGAAAGAGAGAAGGCAGGGAAGGGAGAGAGAGAGAGAGGGAGAGAGGGAGAGAGGGAGAGAGGGAGAGAGGGAGAGAAGATGGGGAGGGATGCCGGGGGAGAGGGAGAGGTGAGGAGGGAAGACTGGCAGGGAAGGGAGAGGGGACAGAGGCAGGGGAGGGAGAAGGGAAGAGAACATGGAGATCGAGAAAAAACATGGGACAGAGGGGTAGAGAATATATGAAGAAAACTAGAAGCAAGCAAAAGTGATGTAGACAGTGCAAATACACAAGAGAGAACGGAAGACTGGGAAAATAAGAGACGGTGAGCATGGGAGAGAGAATAAACAGACAGCGAGAAAAAAAAATGAACAAGTCAGTAAATGAGACAAAGAAAAACAGGGATGGTGCGTGAAATAGAGAGAGAGAACAAGACAGCCCATGCCATTTTCACCTGCTGACCTGAACCATCTTGCACTGCTGGGCAAATCCAGCAGGGCCATCAAGTGAAGCAACATGTTCTCCTTGTCAGAGCTCCTTTCAGTTCTGGATTTACAAACACGCAACTCAGACTCAAAGTAGGTCGGATATATTGAACATAACAGAAACAAACTGGGCTTTTCTTTTGAAGAACGTTTGGGATTTCCTCAGCATTAAACAATTGTTTATCATTCAGAATATTGACAGAGACTGTTCAAACAAAGGTCACAGCAGCAAATGACCAGAGGTAAGGGGTCAGCCTCCTGGCTGCTTACAGCACAAACATCATACATCAGGTGACAGGACATCAGTACAATTTCATATCCCACTGCAAGGCTGGCCTTGTGTTCTTCCAACCAGAAAACATGAAATTCTATTTGATGCCTGTTCGGCTAATGGCTCTGAAGAACTATCATCACAGCTGCCCATGCTTTAGTTGATGCTTTTATCCGACTTTACTCTAAGACATGGCCCCTCTGTGGTGTGTATGTGTTACCCTACAGGACACACCTCTCCTTGATTCTGTGCCATATCATGAGCAGACTCTGCATCTTTCCTGTTAGCTTCACATTTGAATGTGATGTTGAACTGATGGGTGAAGCTGGTTCATTCATCAAACCCTGCAATGCCCCAGCACTGAATGATTGAGTGCACAGTTGAACTAGCTTTCCTCCTGCGATTCAACATGATGGACTGCGTTCATTTCAATGATCAGGGTGACCTCACCATTACTTAAAGCAGCATGCAGCTATGCCCACCATGCTCCCCACCCTGCTATGCTTGGATGCAAACTCACCATTGAGTGCAGGCACTCAGATCAATGCCAGTCAAGGATTTGGTGGTTCGAATGGCTGTCTTGATGAGTACCCTTGGATCCTTCTCTGGACAGAGGCCATCAAGGGATGGAGACCATGACCCTCCAATCAGTACAGCCTCCTCTTTGCCCTTCATCCCCACCAAAAACTGCATAATGAAACAATAGAGAAATAATGACAAGAATGAAATCCGCCAAAAAACAGAGACTTTGAAGAAATGGCAGCTCAACTTGCACCCTGGTGAATAGACTATAAACTTGCACTTATACAGCAACTTACACATCTTGAGATATCCGCAAAAGCTTCACTGTCAATGAAACATACCTGAAACTTAGTAGCCATTGCACTTTTCACGACCTACCCAGGAAGAGCGCACGAATAATCGTACCTCACTGTTTCACATCACGTCCCAAAATGTATAAAATACCAATCACACCCCAAGGGTGACCAATTTGTATGACTGACTGGAATTGTAGACAAAAGATTCACACCAGGTTTTGTCATTCATAGAAAATGATACACACAATTTCAATCAATTTCAGAACAAAGATTATTAATCTATTACGGTGACTTAAACAATACCCTTTAAGAATCCCAAATGTACATGCACTTTCAGATATATTCATGATTAAAACAGATAAAAGACTCAGTCTCAAGGCTGATATAATGCAGGACTAAACAAAATTTCAAAGATGAAAAGTCCAGACCACAAGAATGAATAAAAACTGTCTCTCATTTCAGCCATGGTGACACACTATGTCTGTGAAATAATGGTTGTTCTTCACTTCATCGGTGAGCCTTGGTCTTTTCTGGTGGAATGCCTCTTTTACATTCTTGATGTTTCTGTCATTGCATTCACACCAGAGGGGTACAGAGAGACGTGTTTTTTTGTTTGTGGATCTGGAAGTTATGGGCTGCTCTGAAACAAACAGCTCAAACAATCTGAGACCCATCATCAGTGTTTCCATAGCTACATAAATCCTGGTGCCACTGATTCAGTAATGTAACAAACTCACTCCTTCCACAGTAAAATTGACTTGCATAGACAAAAAAACATTTTATCTCCCCACAAGTTAGAAAGCTCTCCTGATAACACGGTGCTGACCCTCTGACAGTGTGGGCCTCCCTCAGTGCTGACCCTCCAACAATGTGGCTCTCTAAGTGCTGACACTCAGAGTGGTGGATCTGTTGTCGTAGAGTACAGACCATAAGACATAGAAGCAGAAATTAGGCCATTGAGCTCACCAATTCTGCTCTGCTATTCAATTATAGCTGCTAAGTTTCTCAACCTCATTCTCCCTGTAACCCCTGACCCCTTTGATACTCAAGAACCCATCTATCTCAGTCTTAAATATACTCAATGACCGGGCCTCCACAGCCTTCTCGGGCAGTGAATTCCATAGATTCATCACTCTCTGGCTGTGCCCTCAGCTCATAGTGTCTCCTGCCAACGTAAACATCTTCCCAACTTCCACTCAGTCCAAACTGTCCACTATTCTCTAAGTTTCAATGAGCTCTCCTGTCATTCTTCTAAACTTCATAGAGTATATACCTCAAGTCTTCAAAAGTTCCTCATATATTCAGCCTTCGATTACTAGGATCATTCTTGTGAACCTAATAGTGTCAATGACCTGTTGTTAATGACAACTGGTGGCACTGAACTATGCACCTCAATTAGCAATATCAGAAACTATTGTATCTTGGTAAGGAATATCCAAAAATGTGTACCAGTGACTTGTGGGTGGATTGATCTGGACAGAAATTGAATGCTGAAATTTACCTCTCTGCCCAGAGAGTATGACTTTGCTTTTTTACATCTTATCCATCCAGTATCAAGCCTAAGCAATAGGATATGGGTGATCCACAGGACTGGAGTTAACACCTGACTTAAACATTCCTGCTGTAAGAGCTGATAGCGTTAATTTCACACAAACATAACCTTCCATTTACTTCTGATGCAAAGGAGCATATGCCCCAGCAGGCAGTCACTATCCCCACGAGATCACAGGAGAGAAGCCCTTTTGCAAAAACACATGACTGTTAACCTACCTTGATCAGTTTGTTAGGATGTTGAGGAACATCAGCTGTCTCTTTTGGGACTTCAGCCAATGTGCATGCCTGGCTATACAGCTTCTGGAGGTCAGGGCATTGCAACAGTATCACCTAAAATTTCAATCAGACTCAGCAGTGAAAAGGCTGGAAGCAACAACACTCATTTCACAGTTCAAATTCGGACTAGGTTATCAACACAAATTACAACACAAGAAACAAACATTTGGTTCTTCAAACTGCATTAACTCTTCACTTGGAGCAATCTGCACAACTTGATGACCATGTACTTGCTCTGTTTTCCTGATAGATAAACTCAATACTACTGAATAGTTTTGTGAGCTAATGTTCACATAGTGATGTGGCAACCTTCAGTTTCAATTTCATCTTGAACAGATTGGGAACTTGTGCTGTCTGTGTTAGTGCTTCTGAGGGAGAGACAGGGAACAGCACCGTGCATGTGTGGGGCAGGCAGTGGCCTTGTGGTGTTATTGTTGGACAGCTAATCCAGAGACCCTGAGAATATTCAGGGGACGTAGGTTCAAATCCCACGATGGCAGATGGTCAAATCTGAAGTCAATAAATATCTGGAATTAAGAGTCTAATAACGACCACGAACCCATCACCGATTGTCCGACAAACTCATCCAGTTCACTCATGCCCTTCAGGGAAAGAAAATGCCATTCTTACCTGGTCTAGCCTACATGTGACACTATAGGCCCAGCAATCTGGGTGACACTTAACTGCGCTCTGGGTAATTAGGGATGGGCAATAAATGCTGCCCTAGCCAGGGATGCCCACATCCCATGAATGAATGAAAACTAGCCAACAGACAGAAATACCGTAGACAAGTGCACTAGGATATGTGCTCACTTCATATGCACTCTGACGGACAATTAAAGTGTACATTGCCAGAGATCTCACCTTGGCACTGTAGGTGGAATCTGCATCAGCAGGTTCCACTTGAGTCTCTTGTTCCTCATCCAGGCTCGATCCTTCCTCCATCACATGGAAAACGCATTTCTGTCCCAATTGTAAAGGCTCACTCAATGGGAATGTATTCACCCAGCAAATCTTGCTATCAAAGAATGTATCAGGGATGTGGAGACAGGGATATCGACGCTGGACCTCGATCGCATCACAAGAAGAGCTGGAAAACAAAAGAGAAAACACTGCGACTACAAAGACTGGCTATGCGATTTAAACATAGCACCAAGACCTTAGTGCAGCTTTCTTCCATCAAAATACTAGTAACAATTGAAGACAATGCTCCAAATACACTCACTCACAATAGCCCTCTCCACAAGTCCAACCCACTGGTCATTCAACGGTACACAATTCATTCACATTCCAAACCAGCAGCTTTGAACTCTCAAACTTGTTTTCTGTCCTCCTGTAATGACTCATGTCCCAACATTCTGTGGGAAATCACACTGATCATCACCTAACCATCATATAGAGCACTGCTTGGAATATATATATTTCTTGATAAGCTGGGGAAAAAAGGAACATTTTAAAACAATTTGGACATTGTCTGAATTGGAAAGTTTTTAACCATGCAATTTATTGGAATTGAAGCTAGTAGTGTAAAGTGCGCAGTGGTTTATCTGTATTTCCTGGAAATCAAGTGACTTTGGATAAACAATTAAGCTACAAGGAATTAAAAGGTGGGGCCGATCACCTTATTTCCTGCGAAAGCTTGGCTTTAAAAGGACTGGCGACCTCTATGCTAATAATGGTTTCTCAACTCTCTCTGCACTCAATGGGCAATGTAACAAAGATACCACGGCAGCCTCAAGAGTCTTCCCTGAAATCCTCCTCTTAGCAGAAGTCTCTGGGAAGTGATACAAGTTCCCAAATAACACTACTTGCCTAACTGATAAACCCTGAAAATTTGGACTGTGACCGTGTTTAATAGATAATTACCATCAATCCACAGCAGTCAGCAATTCAGCTTTTGCCAACAGGAAACAGTTGGTGTGAGAAGTCATTACATGCAAAGTTACTGGTGAGATAATCAACATATTGATTCTAATTCTCCAAAATTCCTATAATTTGTGGATAGTCCCATCTATTTGGAAGGCAGCAAATGGAACTTGTTTTACAACTGGAGAGTAACAGGCATTGTGGACAAATAGGAACTGGTGAATGTACTGTATTTACATTTCCTGAAGGCATTTCATAAGGTATGCCGTGAAACATTACTGTAGAAAGTAAAAGACTCACAGTATGAACAAAGAACGACACAGTACAGGAACAAGCCCTTCATTCCTCCAAGCTTGCGCTGACACATGCTGTGCTTCCATACTAAAACTGTCTTCACTTACAGGATCCGTACCTCTCCATTCCATTCCTATATTCATTCTGGTGCTTCTTGAATGCTGCTATTGTGTCTGCTTCCACCACTTCCTCTGGCACCATGTTCCAGGCATTCACCACTCTGTGTGAAAAACTTGCCTTGCACATTTCTTTTAAACCTTTCGTCTCGCACCTTGAGCCTGTGTCTCCCAGTAAATGACCTCTCCACCCTGAGAAAAAGCCTCATACTTTCCATTCTCTCCTATCCATGCCGTTCACAATCTTATAAACGTCTATCAGGTTGCCCCTCAACTTCATGTCTCCCAATGAAAACAAACCCAGTTTATCCAACCTTTCTTCATCCCTAAAATCCTCCGTACCAGGCAACATCCTGGTAAACATTTCTGTACCATCTCTGGTAATGTGATGACCAGAACCAACTAAAGTTCTGTAAAGCTGCAGCCTAATTTATCAATCCCTATACTCAATGCCCCTTGCAATGAAAGCAAGCATGCCACTGGACTTTTTTTTACTACCTTGTCCACCTGCGCTGCCACCGTCAGTGATCTGTGGACCGGCACACCCAGATCTCTCTGCATATCATTAAATTTTTGCCATTCACTGTATAATTTCCACCTGCACTTGACCTTCCAAAATGCATCACCTCATATTTGTCCAGATTAAACTCTGTCAGCCGTTTTCCTGTCCATACCTCCAACTCTATGCCTCCGGCTGTGACCTTTGACAATCCTCTTCAATAAATGTAACTCCACTAATCTATGTATTGTCCACAAACTTAGTCATCAGACCAGCTACATTTCCTCCAAATCATTTATTTCGAACAAACAGCAGAGGTCCCAGCACTGACCCCTAAGGAACCTCAAGTCACAGCCTTCCATTCCTAAACGCATCCTTCCACCGCTATCCTCTGTCCCCTATGATTAAGCCACTTTTGTATCCATCTTGCCAGCTCATCCTAATACCATGGAGACAGCATATTGAAATGAGAGTGTAGGGATAAATGGGCCTTCCTCAAGTTGGCAAAATATAATGAGTGGTGTGTCACAGGGATTACTGCTGCAATCCCAAGAGTTTATAATTTATACGAAGCCAAATTTGGTTCATGCTGACAACAGTACAGCACAGGAACAGGGCCTCATGTCCTCGATATCATGATGCTTTTCTAAACTGATCCAGTCTTCCTGCACCTCTCTGTTGACTGCCTGTTCGTGTGCCTTTCTAATGCCTGTGAAAGTTTGCTATCTACCACATTCCCTGTTAACACACTCCAGGCACCTATTACCCGGTGTGGAAAACACTTTCCTAAAAACATAACTTATTTAAACCTCTCCTTCTCATCTTAAGTCTTTGTCTCCTGGTATTTCACATTTCCATCTTAGGAAAGAGACTCTGACTGTCCATCCAACCAATGCCTTTCATAATTTTATATACTTCTATCAGGTCACTGCTTTGTTGACATCACTCGAACAAAACCAATCCAAGCATGTCCACCCTCTGCTTTAGTTAATACTGCAGGCAACGTTCCAGTAAACTTCTTCAACGCCCTTTCCAAAACCTTCCGATAGTGTGGCAAACAGAATTACGCACAGTCCTTCAAATAAGACCTGACCAAAGTCTCAGAGTTGCAGGATGACTTACCTAAAAATAGATAGCAAAATCAGTTTTGAAGCAGATACTAATAGGCTCCAAAAAGGTACTAGTAGGGCATAGGTTAAGTGAGCGTTTAAAAATAAATGTTTGGTTATCCACTTTGGTGGCAAGAACAGGAAGGCAGATTACTACCTCAATGGAATCAATTTAGGTAAAGGGGCGGTACAGAGAGATCTGGGTGTTCTTGTACACCAGTCAATGAAGGTAAGCATGCAGGTACAGTAGGTAGTGAAGAAATCTAATAGCATGCTGGCCTTCATAAGAGGGATTGAGTATAGAAGCAAAGAGGTTCTTCTGCAGCTGTACAGGTTCCTGGTGAGACCGCACCTGGAATATTGTGTGCAGTTCTGGTCTCCAAATTTGAGGAAAGACATTCTGGCTATTCAGGGAGTGCAGCGTAGGTTCACGAGGTCAATTCCTGGAATGGCAGGATTACCTTACACTGAAAGACTGGAGCGACTGGGCTTGTATACCCTTGAGTTTAGAAGGCCGAGAGGGGATCTGATTGAGACATATAAGATGATTAAAGGATTGGACACTCTGGAGGCAGGAAACATGTTTCCGCTGATGGGTGAGTCCCGAACCAGAGGACACAGCTTAAAAATAAGGGGTAGACCATTTAGGACAGAGATGAGGAGAAACCTCTTCACCCAGAGAGTGGTGGGTGTGTGGAATACTCTGCCCCAGAGGGCAGTGAAGGCCCAGTCTCTGGATTCATTTCAGAAAGAGTTGGATAGAGCTCTCAAGGATAGTGGAATCAAGGGTTATGGGGATAAGGCAGGAACGGGATACTGACTGAGGATGATCAGCCATGATCATAATAATGGGTGGTGCAGGCTGGAAGGGCAGAATAGCCTACTCTTGCACCTATTGTCTTTTCATGTCAATTCTCCTGAAGCTGAAGAAGGGCCTATGCCCGAAACGTCGATTCTCCTGCTCCGTGGATGCTGCTTGACCTGCTGCGCTTTTCCAGCAACACATTTTCCAGACCTATTGTCTATTATCTATAAAAGATGGCAAAGGCAGCATAATAGGCAAGACATGAAACGATCAATTTTGGTAGGAATAAAAAAAAGGACTGAAAACAAAAAAATGCTGGACATCACAGACTTCAGCTCTAGCACAAGTCATCTGGACTCAAAGTTAGCTTGCTTTCTCAGCACAGATTCTATCATTTGCAGTAATTTGCTCCTATACAAATAAAAAGCATGCTACCAAAATGGAGAGATTGCAGAACTCAATTAAATTTGGAAATGGGTATCCGAGTGCATGAATCACAAATAATTATGCAAGTACAACATGTAATCAGGAAAGCTAATACAATGTTTATCACTTGGGATACTGAATACAAAAATTGAGAGGTTATGCTTCTATTACACAGTATACCAGTGAGACCACAACTGGATACCAGTGAGACCACGTCTGGTATATGATATACAATACTAGCTACCTTATTTAAGGAGGGATGTACACAGCAGTGGCAGGATCTGAGAGAGTAAACATGGATTCATGAAAAGGGAAATAATGCTTGACAACTCAACTGGAATTCTTCAAGGATGTCGCTTATTGATCAGGAAGCCAATGAAGGTGGTTTGTTTGGATTTTCAAAAGGCTTTCAACAAAGACCCACATGAGATGTTAAGGTATAAAATGAAAGTGTATGGGATTTTTTTGGAGAGGGAGCATGACATGCCAATTGAACTGGATAGAAAATTGGTTAGCACTTTCAAAACAAAAGAGCAGGGAAATCCAGGACTTATTCCAAACAGAACACAGTGACTACTGGGTTAATGCAGAGATCACTGCTGGAACCCCAGCTATTCACAATATGTAGAAATGATTTAGACAGGAAAACTAAATACAATATCCCCAAATTTGCAGATGGTATAAAGGTGGGTGAGAGGGTGCGATGTAAACAGGATTTCAGACATACTGCACTGTGGTTTGGACAAAGAGAGTGGGTACATGCATGGCAGATGCAGATTAATGTGGATAAATGAGGTTGTCTACTTCGTTAGCAAAAATAGGGAGGCAGATTATCTGGATGGCTATAAATTCAGCACGGAATGTACAATGAGACCTGGGTGCCCTCGTGTAGAAAGCGCAGTAGGCAGCAAAGGCGGCAAATGGTATGTTGATCTTCATAGCCGGTTCAAAAGCAGGGGTGTCTTGCTACATTTATATAACGCCTTGCTGAGACCACACCTGGAATCATGAGTGTGGTTTTGGTCTTCATGTCTGAGGAAGGACACTGTTGCTATAGAGGGAGTACAGCATAGGCTTACCAGACTGATTCCTAGGCAGGCAGGATTGACCTGTGAGGACAGGCTGAATCAGTTAAGATTATATTTGCTCGAGATAAGAGTAATGGGGAGGGGAATCTCATCAAATATAAAATGTGAACAGGACTTATCACAGTAGATGTAGGAAGAATGTTCCAATAGTGGAGAAGTCCAGAATTGGAGGGTATGGGCAAAGTATTTAGGACTGAGAGGAGCAGAAATTTCTTCACCAAGAGTAGTTAGCCTGTAAAATTTGCTACCACAGAAAGATGAAGCCAAAACATTGCATGATTTTAAGGAATTGGATTATAACGGAGTAAACTGATTAAAGGATATGCGAGAAAAGCAGGAATAGGCTACTGAATTGCTCCAATCATTTATGCTTCCGTGCAAATTGGAGGTCGTTCAGTGAAGTTTTAGCAGATTCATGCCTGTGACGTGCAGGGTTTTTTTGAAAATGAGGAAAGGTTCGACAAGTTCAGCTTGTAACCACAGGAGGTTACATGAGCAAGGTGCAACACGATTGAAACCAAGCGCTGGAAAGTCATGACAGGGTGAATATGGAGAGGATGTTTCTGCCTATGGGAGAATCAAGAAATGGAAGACATGGTTTAAACATTACATGTCATCTGGTTAAACAGAGGTGGTGAAGAGAACTTTTTCCTATTAAAAGGATCCATGACCTTTTGGAACACACTTCCTGAAAAGGAGGTGAATTCAGTGTCATTGAATATTTTTAATGCAGAAGCACACCCTTGTTCAAGGGTTTGAAAGCATGTGGACTCAAGTGAACTAAAGGCTGCAACAAACCAGATAGACAGATGGAGAAAGTGAGAAGACAGCTCTTCAGCACCACTGTTATCACTGAGCAGGCAGGAAAGCGGACTTGAGGTTATAACCATGTCAGCCACGATCTCAGAATCAGAGATATACAACACTGAAATAGACCCTTTGGGCCAACTTGCCTATGCCAACCAGATATCTTATATTAATTTGGTCCTACTTGTTGCCATTTAGCCCATATCCCTACAAACCCTTCCTATTCATATACCCATCCAGGTGCCTTTTAAAAATTATCATTGTACCAGCCTCCATCACTTCCTTTGACAAGCACCACCCATGTTTCCCTTCTCACTTTAATCCTATTTCTTTTAGTTTTGGACCCCTCTACCCTGGGAAAAAGATCTCTGCTACTCACCCTATTCATGCTCATGATTTTATAAAGATCTCTAAGGTTACCCCTCAGCCTCCGACACTCCAGGGAATATAGCCCCAGCGAATTGAGTCTCTCCCTGTTGCTGAAACTCCCCAAATCCAACAACATCCTTGTAAATCTTAGCTGAATCCTTTCATGTTTGAGGAGACTCGAGGAGCCAGATGGCGTTCTCCTGTTCCTGATTCATATCCTTGTATATGTTCATAGTCTGTGCTGAGTTTCCAGCCCCATGGCCAACAAGGTTTTGTCCTCTCCGCTTGTTTTTTTTAAAAACAATCCATTATCTCTGCAGAAGCTTGTCATTTTTTGAATTGTTTAAAAGTGTGCCTGCAGTGGGACTAAGTGGATATTGCTTTAATCCAGAATCAATTCGCTGTGAACCAGAGTTTGCTACTGGCTCTAAATGTAGGTTTTGTTAAAATAAACAATTATTTTCAATTTATTCAAGATTCTTTCATTTTTGTTAGTGGTACAGAAGAGAAGCAATTGGCCATATGGGAAACAGAATCGTTTTATAACATGCAGCAACCTGGGGCAGAAGTGGGGCTTCATTATGAGCAAATTGGTCCCATCGCAATTGACTCTTGCCCCATTACCATGTGAGGAATCTGACACTGAACAGTGCAAAGCTTTCAGGGATTTGACAATTCACAATGAAAAGAGGCGATGGGCTGTGAAAACAACGGTCCATACAAGTGAAAAGCAGCTGTACAAGTACGAAGAAAGATACAAAAATACGCTGGATCAATGCTCAATAGCTGCAGCCAGATTAACTCACCTTCTCAGCAAAATCAATTCTACACACACGGTCATACTTAAAGAGTTAGTACCTGTCCAATGAGAAGCGGGAGTACTGCACACTGTATGAAGGGATGTAATGCCGTGCTTTTTTCGCTGGTCCTTCCCCAGAGCCCATATCCTGGTATCGTTTGTGGGAACCACCCTGGCCACCGAGACGCTTGTAATTGTCTCTGTACAAGAAAAGAGACAACGTAAAAACCCAAAGACAGATTTCAAATGTAACACACCTCTCTTCTGGCTAACATGAAACCACAAAAACAAATCTGCTGAAGTTTGTCAAGACTAAGTCCTGAGAATTGCTCAGCAAGTTTAACTTCTGTATATAAAAAAAACCTTCACATCCCTATCAGTTTCAGCACAGGCTAAGCTTATGTCCACACACCAAGACAGCAGCTCAAAAGTGACAAGCACCTGTCCCTGTTACCATCATACTTTTTGAGCAATGTTTTGTTAAACTAACATTAAATCAGGACAGATCCAAACCTTTTCAAATTCTTTTCAAGAAAAATAACATAATAGTGGTGACTAGGTCAGCCAAGAGCACATCCAAACTCTCAGATGCTGCCTTCCCACAGATAACTGATGCTTTGAAGCAATCACCTTTCAGTCCTTCACCTCCTCAGCTATGATGCCAGCCACAATCAGAGAGCTGTCAAGGTTTGGTGCTGGAAAAGCACAGCAGCTCAGGCAGCATTGGAGAAGCAGGAAAATGCTGAAGAAGGGTTTTTGCCCCAAACGTCGATTTTACTGCTTTTCTGATGCTGCCTGACCTGCTGTGCTTTTCTAGCACAACACTCTTGACTCTGATCTCCAGGATCTGCAGTTCTTACTTTCGCCACAATCAAATAGCTGTCTAACACAAACCACCCAAGTGCACTCATGACCTGAGCCATTGACAGGATCCGGTAGCCCAAACTGCTCAACAGTCAACAGTACAGAAATCACCTCATTGGTCTCTCAACACTTTCAATCCATCTAGGCACAGAGGACAGCAGGTTTGGAAGAGCGCCCCAACCCGCCTTATCCCACCCTATTCCATCAGCAAATCCTTTCAAAATAACACACGTACTTGTCCAACACACAATGTAGACCCTCTTACCTCCTGTCACCTCTTCGACCAATGTCCATTCGTCCATTGCGGCCCATTGAACGCAGTCCCAAATCCAGCCTCCGGCCAAGCTGGGCATGTGGACCCAAGTGAACTAAAGGCTGCAGCAAACCAGCTGGAGAGATAGAGTGAGAGAAGACAGCTCTTCAGACACCATGGTTGTCAGTCAACACAGGCCACAGTACAGCGACAAGCAGCCAATACATGGAGCTGTTCTCACACCATGCAGACTTGAGAGTTGTCACGGTTTTTTCATTGTCAGGAGGTCCAATTCCAATGCACTGTGGATGGACCTCAACCACAAGACTGCAGCTCATCACCATCTGCTCACCAGCAACTCGGGATGGGCAACAAATATCTTTCCAGTCACAGCTAACATCCAGGAATCAATTTGAAAAATGAACAGGTAAAACAAAGAGAATCTGAAACTCAACCAATTCTCAGTTTTATGTTTTGAGACCAAGCTAGCATTTCAGAGCTGAAGGGTCATCCAGACTTGAAACACTGGCTTGCTCTCTCTCACTGCGGATGCTGTCTGACCCACCGTAATCTCTAACATTTGTTGTTTTCAGTACAGATTCCAGCACCTGAAGGATTTTGTTCCTATTCTGTCAATTCTATGTTAACACTTACAACTGAACATCCATATCTACTCAATAAGAAATCAATTTGACAGCAATGTCACAGATTGGATGACTGCTGAATGGTGCACTGAGTCAATGGAACCCAACCTGCAGACACCACAGAACTGATTTCTGAACCACGTGTTGGTATTTTAATGGACAGGATTTTGACTACAAAGGGAAAATGGGTGAACAAGAGAGATGGAAAGTGATATTGTGAAGCATTAAACAATGGAAGTACTATGTAAGGACAGAGGATTGTATATTAAGAAATACACAAACACAAACTCAAACAGCTTAATGCTAGTTTTTAATTTGTGCTCTATCACATTTCCCCATCCTTATTCTCTCTCTTCATGGAGTCATACAACACACAAGAGGCCCTTGGATCCATCGAGTCTGAATTAGCCTATCTACATCAATCTTACTTTGCAGCACTTGGTCAATAGCCTTGAATGTTATGACATTTCAAGTGCTCATCATATACTTTTTAAAGCTTCTGAGGTTTCCTACCTCTGCTGCCCTTCAAGGCGGTGCTTTTCAGATTCTCATCACCCTCCGGTGAAAATTAATTTCAAACTCTCTCTAAACCTGTCCTTCACCTTGAAGTGTCCAATGTGCCTCTCAACCACCTTAACTAACTTATCCTGCTGCCAATAATGCAAACTAATGCTCATTATTGACTATCTCTGCCTCAGCTTCTAACTTATTTGAGGTCGTCATTCACAAAACATTGAAGGTAGCACCTCACATTGAGGGAAAACTTCACGTTATCTCCATTTGATTAGGAAGACGACAGAGCCTTGAAATAGCAGTTTAAATTATTTCTCCCAGCCTGATTGAGGCTTTAGAGATGTTACAGAAGAAACAGCTTGTTTCTGAACAAACACAAATAGGAAGGAGGATGAGAAGAATGGGGGATTCTAAAGACCATTGGCAACAGAACAATATGATACAAGTGCTTAAAATAGAGTCATTGAGAAATACAGCACGGAAACAGACCCTTCGGTCCAACTTGCCCATGCCGACCAGATATCCCACCCAATCTAGTCCCACCTGCTAGCACCCGGCCCATATCCCTCCAAACCCTTCCTATTCATATACCCATCCAGATGCCTTTTAAATGTTGCAATTGTACCAACCTCCACCACTTCCTCTGGCAGCTCATTCCATACATGTACCACCCTCTGTGTGAAAAGGTTGCCCCTTATGTCTCTTTAATATCCTTCCCCTCTCATCTATGCCCTCTAGTTCTGGGCTCCCTCACTCCAGGGAAAAAGACCTAAGGTCACCACTCAGCCTCCCTCTCTCCAGGGAAAATAGCTCTTGAGGATGATGAGGGTTTTGGCCTCGATTACCCTTTCGGGTAGTGAGTTGTTGAAAGGTTAAAATGCACAAACAGAAGACTGTCTCCAAAATTTGTGAACGAGAGGCCGCTAATACAAAATTAAATCTGAGAGACTTAAAATACAGGGTAGAAGTCTCCACAAAGAAAGCATGTTAATGGGCAATGGGGTTCACTTGCACAGGTAGATGCATAAATGATGCAAAACTGTTCAACACAAGCTTAGATGAAGACATGATGAGAAAGGAACTTAAAGAACACAGCAAGTATGATTTGGACTATTTCATTGTGACAAGGGATACTGACTGTTTGGGTTAAAGACCTGCTTCTGTGTTGTAGTTGTGTTTACACGAAGACAGAGAGGAGAGATAATTGGATGTCGCCATTCCAATGATGTCCCAAAAATGCAGCACCTTTTTTCATGCTAGATTGAATTATGTCCCTCTGTTCACATCTGATCCTTGCATCCCACCTGTGAGAAGGGCATCAGCATCTTGTCTCCTTTCAGCAATGTTTAAATGAGGTTTCTGTGAATGGAATTCATGGTCTCCCTCAAAAACGGGGTAAGTGGACAACACCCTTGGGCAATGTCTGAGTTGTCGACAACAGTGGGCAAAGCAATCTCTTGCAGTATATCTGCATGACTTATGCATACTCACGTTTATGAGAAAGCTGAGACAGCAGTGGCTGGGAGGATAACAAGGAGGGAATGCGTGGAGCTTGAAGCAGTGGCTGAGGCTGTGGCTTAGCTCCAAGGATGCCTTGCTTCTGACCAGACAACATATGCGATGGACTCTGCAAAGAAAATCACAGAAGTAGTCAGTATGAAGGAGGAACTTCAGGTCCCTGATATATAGAAAGCCTAATCCAGGAAGGTTTAGCAAGTGCCATGGAGTCTCAGTCAGCTATGGTGGGCAGTGATGAAGGATCTGATCCAGCTCAAATGGTTGGAAATCCAGTACCTCAGTCCTTTAGGAAGCACACCTGAGACCCCACAAAATGGAGGGCAGCCCATCAAGCCCAAATTGACAGGTTGTAGAGGGCCTTCCAGACTAGAGTGTTATAGGGTGATGGAGCCAGAGATTCCCTGCAGTAACTCTAATGATGTGAATGGGGTCAGAGATCATCGTCAGGTAACGTGGAGGGGAGTGGGGAACAAATGGACAGCAGTCCCAGGATCTCAGCTGGGGTGGAGGTTGGGCACAGTCAAGCCTCAGGAGAGTCTAGCAGCCTGTATAATGATGACACCACAGGAAGAGACACAGAGACAGCGAGAGAGAGACAGACAGACAGAGACAGCGAGAGAAAGAGACACAGCAACAGTGAAGGGGGTGGGGGGGGAAAGAGAAGAGACAGTGAGGGGCAGGGCACACGTGGGGGAGCGAGAGGTGGGAAGGGGAGAGAGAGAGAGGGAGAGAAAAAGACTCCGTGTCCAGAGAATAGTGTGTGACTGGCCACCAGTATCTCAAAGCACCTACTCTAGATATATACATTCCATTTTCCTATCCTGATCAGACAAAGTTGATTATATTGTAATTTGTCACCTCACAAAACACAGTTTGACATGGAACCAAAAGTGGACATGAGGTCAGGTGACCGAAAGCTTGGTTAAAGAATTAGCTTTAAAAAAATAAGGCACTTTTAATGGAGAGCTGCTGGGATGGTATGCCAGAGCGCAGGAGAGCTGGAGGCATGACGCCATTCGGAGAGAGGACTTAATGCACAAGTGGCCAGAATTCAAGGAGCATAGAGATCTGCGAAGGTTGACAGGCTGAAGCAGATGACAGAAATGGGGATTGGTGAAGCAATAGAGGGATTTGAAAACAAGGATAAGAATTTTATGATCAAAGCAATAATTGACAATTAATGAGTATAGGGATATCAAGTGAATTGGATCTGTGCTCAGTTCAGATACAGGCAGCAGAGTTTTGGATAAACTCCAGCAGAATGTAAAGACTAGCTAAGGGTGAATGGGAAGAGTAAAGTCCCAAGGAGGCTGAGCAATTCAGAGGCTGCAAAAATATTCTAAGTAAGGGTGATGACCTGGAATTTTGCAAGTGCAGTTCAGAGGTAAATTGGGGTATAGTGCTTTGCAAGATGCAGGAGGTGGTGGGTTGGATTTTGGAAAGAGGATGCGAATTATTAACACCAGGAAATGATCAGAAATGACCATATCAGTCAGAGTAGTGAGATAATTATAAATAACAAAATCAAGGCAGTGGCTGAAAATAAAGGAAGGGGATTTCCAGGCAATAAGACCGCAGATGACAGTAAACATGATATAAAACAGAAACTGATATCAGGACAGATTACAAAGATTAAGGCTGATCAAAGCAGAAATGCAATGCGTTGGACAAGGTGAAACATTCAAAAGAGAAGGAAGGATGTGCCAGATGAGTAAAAGCCAAAATATGATTTCCAAATGCCTTCCTTTTATTTATAGCTAGGCATTGCTAGCAAGAACCAGCTTTTATTAATCAAGGTTAAATTATATGAGCTGCCATGGTCAGATTTGAACCACTACCCCCAGGGAAAGGGGGGGGGGGGGGGGGTGGGAGAGAGAGAGAGCGAGAGCGAGAGAGCAAGAGAGAGAGAGAGCGAGCGAGAGAGATGGAGGTGTGGGAAGGGAAGCAGAAGGAAGGAAATGGGGCAGTGAGGGGGAAGCAAGAAAGATAGACGGGTGGGGGGAAACTGGAGAGGCAGACAAGGAGAGGGCGAGAGTGGGAGAGACAGAGACAAAGGGTAGGCGAGAGACAGAGACAAGTTGGAGGGAGTGCGTGAGGGATCGTTGGGGGCCGCGAGATAAAGGGGGGAAAGCAGATAGACAAAGATGGGGGAGAGAGATGGACAAAATGGGAGGGGAGAAAAGACAGAGAGACAGATGCACATTTAGGTAAACAGATGGACACACAAATCAAGAGACAGAGCAAGAACGAAGCTGGAAATTAGCTGAAAGAGAGTGAAATGTGAACAAACTCCAAGAGAAACTGATTTCACATCCCAGGAAAACCTGGGTCCCAATACTGAGGTGAAACTGTGCAGTTTGTCACAATGTGACGATGTGTTCCCGCCTGCACACTGCAATTTGAGAGAGAGAGAAAAAGATGGAGAGACACAGGGAGAAAAATGATGGAAGCGCGCACAAGTGTGCTCACAGAAAAAACGTCAGAGCAAGTTCACAGACGGGAAAGCGGGGAAGGGGGCTCAGAGAGGAAAAGCCTGCAGAGAAAAGGTCTTTGGGGGATGGGGAATTTTAGAAAATTCAGTATCATGCCCTGCCTCACTGCCTTCAGAGCTCTCTACATTGGGAAACTGAAGCAGCAAAGTACACTGATGTTGACAACCTGTCCTACACTTATTTTCTGGTTCCCTTACTACTACACTAAAGCCTGTACCTGCGTAGGCTGCACCTGGACTTTCAGTGCATTCCACTTCACTGAGTGACTGGGGTTGTAAACAGCTTTGACCAGCACTCGCTCCCCAGTCTGGGGTATCCGTCCCTTCACCACACTGCAACATAAAGACATAGAGATCAGAACTCTTCCACACGCTGCTCAAACTGCTCAGCACTGCCAGCACGTGTCACACACAATTCAGAGATACCTAGGACATTCCCAAGTGGGAATGGAACAGGAAGTGCTGGGAATACAGGTAGGAGGGCTTCTGGCACCTCACCAAAGTGGTTATTCCTCATGGGAATGATATGATGACAGAATGCATCACCAGCTGAGGTTAACTAATAATAAACTAGTTGTTACAATAAGGTGGAGCAGGATTTGAGGGAAATAAAATTCACCATTTTCACCCAGCAGCACTGGGGCAAATTGTGGTTGAGACCAGTGACCAAGCAACTGTCACCCACACAGCTCCATAGGAAATAATAATTCATGGAGAATTCAATCAGTGCACTCTCTATTGATTCGTGCATCACTTACTTCAGATGGAACAACACTTCATCATCAATGAACCCAAAGTAGTCGTGAAGACTCGTGACTACTCCCGTGAACACACGCTGCTTCTGCGACTGGCCCGCCTGCCCATGGCCCTGCCAACAGCAACATAACCAGTGTCATTATGATTACAAGGGACAGCAAAACCCCAGCAGGACCCCCTATTGGGACAGATACAATGTAATATCTTTCCTCAGCCAACCCACACCCTTGGTCTGTACAACACAATGGCACGACTCCACGTTTACCTTCCAATAGAAGCCTGCTGTCCAACTGGCAGCAAGATATTCAACTGCAAAAACATTTCCAACTGAGTCTGATCCTACTCTCACCCAACAACAGTAACCAGCTTGAAACTTAATCCAAGACATGATATCTCAAGGCAATGAATCCAACAAGACTCCAGGCAACATTTGTCTGTAATTCATGATCTGGACACTAAGTGTAGACCTCATAACCTGACGAGAGCTAGTACACGATTTGATAAACATTCAAAACTAAGTTTCGACACAAATCAAAGTAGGCACTGAATCGCGATCTGTGCAGCTCAGCTGATACATTAGGGCAAGGTCCTCAATGCACATGCAACTAAGTGTGTAGGATCCAAATCCACTGGTGGAACAGCTCATCAGTTCTTCGTGGTGTAATAACCAAGATTGATCCCTCAAGTAACATAACAACAAAATACCTGAATTCATTGTGTGTACCTTGTAGTGCACAAAGGATCTGTAAAAGGAGAGGCTACACTCATCAGCAAATAATTGGTTATGATGCTGTTTATGGTCTTGAGGACTTGACAGTGCAATTTTATTTCAACAACTTGCATTCACGCAAGGTTCCAAGGTGCTTCACACAGGAGGGTAACCAAATTAAATGTTACTAACTCACATCAAAGCACTTTAGCCTCAACAGGAAGCTAGAAAGTCGAGGGTTTTGTGGAGGAACTCTCTACTTGAGGCCAAGGCAACTGAAGGCTATTGGCTCTAAATGGTCAGCTAAAGGAAATGGGAATTAGTCAATCGGCCAGAACCGAAGAGCTCAGAGATTATGGATGATTCTAAGAGTCAGAAGTGGGTGGATGGGTGGGGTGGTAAGACAGAGAAAAAGAGAGAGAAATGGACACGGTCACAGAGGGATGTGAAGAAGAGCTTGAGAATTGTAAAACTGAGTTCCAAGACAGACAAAACAGGTCTGGATACACAGAACTTCACAAAGAATGAGAGACAGGGAACCTGTTAATACATCACTGAAATAGTTGAGGCTGAGGCAAATACCAGCAACAGATGAGCTAAGACCATCACAGCTCAAATATAATAATCTTGTTAGTCCTGCTTTAATGCAAGGATCATTAACTTGCAAACTATCGACACAGAGTTGCATGCTTCCAGTGAAATGGCTGACTACAAGGGTGGAATTCAGCATGCTTTAATCTGACAGTGGCAGTTGGCACATTGAGACCTACATCTTTGTGAAAATCAAACAGAAACCAGTCAAGTGAAGCGCATTCTGGCGAGGGAGTACGGTCAGACAGAGAAGGTGAAAGATTGCGAAGAGAAATGGCATAAGAGAATCTGTGGCGACGAGCTGTGTCTACTCCAGCCCAGTGTAAAATTCCTATCAGATAGCCACTGCATTCAGGGTCTGATGCTAAGGCTAGATGCCTGAAAAGGGAGGAATCCCATGACCCAAAACCAGCACCTCATCCCCTTGTTGAACACAAAAACCTGGAGAGAAAGGAAACACAATTGAAGCAGAAAATCATATCTTTTCACCCACTCAAAGACACAAAGGATCCTTCTGCATTTTATCTGCATGCAGTAAAACTGGGAGAACTCAGTAATTCCAGTGTCCGGGAGCCTGAACGGCTTCTGAAGTCATCCTGTGGCAGCAAAACAAATTTGTTCACAAAACAGACAGTATTCCCCAACATTACATAACCCACCTCTCCCATCCACCTCACAGTGACTATGGTTCCCTCCAATCCTATCTGTGCACAGAAATGACATTTCTCAACCTCCCATCCTTCCACTTTCCACGTCACTGTCAGTACAATGTCTCTCACCTGCAGCAAGGCCTGTTGTAAGGATGGTGGCCCAGGCCCCAGAAGCGACTGTTGCTGGCCGCCATGAACGCCTACAAGGAGGAACACAGGATTTTAATTCCAGTCACTGTCACAGAATTTTAAGACAAATATAAACAAGGGGCAGCACTGGTGTTGGGGTGTGAAGACATGGCTGCATCATTTCAGCATCCACCCTTAAATTTGCAATCTTACGGAACAGCATCCATTAGAACCTAGAGAGGAGGACAGGGTTATCTGGGCAGGCTGCAAGGTTGATAGTCATAATCAGATCAGCCATGACTTTCTCGAATGGTACAGCAGGATTGAGAGGCTAAGTGGCCTCCTCCTGTTGTTTTATGTCCCACAATAGCTACTTCAGGTCAGCACAGCACCTGGTATCCACAGCTTATGCCTCAAGTGTAAACACACTGAAGCAATCAGTTTGCCCAAGAGAACAGGACAAGATATTAGCGGCAAGAGTAGGAACCAGGAGTTTGGCTGTGACCACTAATACCTGGCCTGGGGGACATTAGCCAAGACAGTAGGACAGCACGGCACAGAAGCCAGAGTCAAACAGGAAGATGAATGACAAAACAAGGGGATGCAGCATGTCAGGGTGGACCCTGGGGGCTAAGTCAAAGCATGGAGAGCCTGGGACAGGGAGGGAAAGGAAAAGGAGCCTGGGACCAGAATCTGACAGGCATGGAGGACTCGGCAGCAAGTCAGGCTCAGGGTGAGACGTGAACGAGTAACTAAGAACTGGAGATCAAAATGGGCCAGTGATGCTGGATTGGAGAGAGATAATTTCCTGATTTAATGAATTAAAAATGCTACACAGTGCACTCTAGAGTCTATGTTAATATCAATCATACAGAGCAAGAGCAGATCACAGAAGCGCAAACTCACTAGCAATGACCTACCTGCTTTAGTCGCAGACTGAAACTGATTTCCCCACATTGATCTAGTAGAGTCTCTTCACCAACTAAGCACAGGATTTAATCCTTCAGAAGCTCGTGTTTAATTCAGCTAAAATTCACCTGGGTAACAGAAGGAATCAAAGACAAAAGTAAAACAAAGCACTGCTGATGCTAGAATCTAAAACCAACAAACACAGAAATTGATGGAGAAACTCAGCAGGTCTGGCAGCATCTGAAAGAGAGAAACAGAGTCAACATTTCAAGTTGAGACCCTTCTTCAGAACTGACAGCAGCTTCGAAAGGGTGGCATTGATGCCAATGATGACAGTGGTAGGGTGGGGTAGGGAGATCACTCAACCCAAAACATTATCGCTGATTTCTCTCGACAGATGGTGCCAGACCTGCTGAGATTTTCCACAAATTTCACAATTACCAGGATGTTGCCTGGGCTGAAGAAATTCAATTAAGAAAGAACCTGGACAGATTGGTTTCCTGAGGAAGGCCAGAGGAGATTGAGATGGGATATGAACGTGTAAACTTGAGAAGCATAGGTAGGGGAGACAAGAAAAAACCCTTCCTCTTGTCGGAGGAATCACTCACCACAGGCAGAGATTTAAACTAAGGGGTAGGACATTTCGAGGAGATGTGAGGAAAACCTTTTCCCCCCAGAGAGGAGTGAGAATCTGGACCTCACTGCCTGTAAGGGTGGGAGAGGCAGAAACTCTCATCATGTTTAAACAGTGTCAAGATGAGCACTTGCAAAGCCTAGCACACAAATCTAATGGTGAAATGCTGGACAATGAGATTAGAATCGTTCAGTGGTTAGTTTTGACCAGTGTGCACACAATAGACTGAAGGACCTTTTTTATGCTATAGATCTCTATAACTCTATAAAGGAACAGTGTATATCACAGAGAGAGGTACAAATGCAAAGTGAGATCAGTTAACCTAACCAAGAACCTAACAACACCTCTGACATTGCCTGTGTCAAACCCTGAATATCTCCATCAGATTTTTGTCAAAGATATCAGCAAAACAGCTCAATTGCCAGAATCAGGGCAGACAAGCTGCACAAGGACAAAGTGAGGACTGCAGATGCTGAAGATTAGAGTAGAGAGTGTGGTGCTTGGATGAGCCCTGATGAAGGGCTTGTGCCCAAAACCTCGACTTGCCTGCTCCTCAAATGCTACCTAACCTGCTGTACTTCTCCAGCACCACACTCTAGGCAAGCTGCACTGGTCAAATCAAACAGAGCAGAAACTTCAAATATCGCCACCTTGGAATAAGAACTTTCTGCTGTCAGCCCAACAGGGGTTGTGTGGGAAACAGGATCACTGGCACAGCCAGGAGGGCAGGTTTCAGTCTCAGTGTACACCCCAGCCTGCTGGCCATCCTGCTCCAACCTCTGGGGATAGGCTCAGCAAACAAGCCATCATCAGAGCCTCAGGTTATTCTGAACAAAATTCTTTTTGCTTCTCCTAGCAAGAGAAAAATCCTCTTGACGCCTTGAGCAGGACTGGACTTCAAAAACGATAGGTTTGAGAGAGTGGGGGGTCTCCCTGAAGATACAGAATAAGTTACAAATTAATATTTGGATTATGCCCAGTGCCACGCACCATTGAAAATATAGGAAGGAAGATAGTGAGGATTTAACATGTGGATTGAGGCATGGTAAAGATGGAAGGCTTCACATTACTCAACACAGGACAGTGAGTGTACACCTCAAAGAGACTGGGACCAATGTCCTTTCAGGAAAGTTCACTTGATTGGTGAAGAGGGGCTTAAACAAGATAAATCAGAGAATAAACAACCTAGAAGGAGGAATATGTGTTGAACAGTCAAGAGAAAGGAAGGAGGACATTTTAATACTGGAACAGATGGAGGAATACAAAAACAGGTTCTGATTGCACTTGTATAACTGGACAAAGTGTGCTGAATTCAGTTTATGAACTACAAGCACAAAAAGCAGAAAAAAATGGAAACAGGGTGAAACACAGTGAGGACTGGGAACTTCATATCTTAAGACAGAAAATGTTTCAAAAAGATAATTACGGTAGAAAAAGAAATGGGGTGGTAGCACTGATGAGGAAAGTCAGTATAATGTTGGAAACAGTGTGCCCTCAAAGGGCAAGGGCAGATCCATTTTGCTAGATTTCAGAAAGCAAGGAGGACCACACCACTGGGATCTTTGCTGGGCTTCGATTAATGAGAGGGAGAGAAATAAAGGAGCATTTCTGCAGGGAAATCAAAGACATGCACAAATGATACCTTCTGAGAAATTCAAAGAGGAATCAGTTTTTTTTGTGGATAGAAATGTTGTGCATGGTTGTTGGAAAGGAGGAGATGAGCATAAGATTATGCTTCTGTTTGAAGAGCTGGTGTAGGTATGACAGATCAAACGGTCTCCTTCTGCACCATAACAACTCCGAAATCCAGAATATTGGAAATCTTTGTCAGAGCAGCATTCAAGGGTAAGGAGAGCAACATTGCTGGATATAAAGGAAGACTGGAAGAGTTTCTTTAGATATATAAAGGGGAGAGAGGCAAAGGTGGACATTGGATCACTGGATAATGACTCCAGACAGATATTAGTGGGGAACAAGGAAATGGCTGAGGAACTGAGTCATAACTTTGTATCAGTCTTCACGTAATATCACACAAATTTAAGAGAGTGAGGGGGCAGAGCTGAGTATGGAGAAGGTGCTAGAAAAACTGAATGGCCTGAAGGTAGATAACTCACCTGGACCAGATGGACTACACCCAAGGTTCTTAGGGGGATAGCTGAAGAGATAGTGGCGATCTTAGAGATACTGGAGATAGTTAGTAGTGATCTTTCAGGAATTGCTAGAATCAGGTAAGGTCCCAGATGACTGGGAAATCGCTAATGTGGTTAAAAAGGGAGTATGGTAAAAGATGGAAAATTATAGACCGATTATCCTGACCTCAGCTGAGGGCAAGATTTTGCAATCCATTGTGAAGGATGAGATTTCTGAATACTTGCAAGTGCATGGTAAACTAGGGCATGGTCAGCATTGTTTCATCTTGGGGGGGGTGGTGGTGGTTAGAATTCCATCAGAATTCTTTTTTAAATTGCGAGAAAGTTAGACGAAGGAATGCCGATGGATGTTATCTATCTGGAATTGAAGAATGCCTTTGACAAGGCGCCGCACTGGAGGTTGCTTAATAAGATAAGGGCCCATGGTCAGAGGCAAGGTGCTCGCATGGATAGATAGCCTTGCAAAAAGCAGAGAATGGGGATAAAAGGGTCTTTCTCAGGATGGTAGCCATGACAAGTGGTGTTCCACAAGGCTCAGTGCTGGGACCACAACTTTTCACTTTATATATTAATGAACTAGGTAAAGGTACTGAGGTCATTCTGGCTAAGTTTGCAGACAATAGAATCAAAAGACAGGTAGAGGGACATGTCTTATTGAGTAGGTGGGGAGACTGCAAAAGGATTTGGACAGGTCAGGAGTCAAGGCAAAGACATGGGAGATGGAGTACAACATGGGAAAGTGAGAGGTCATGCACTTTGGTAGGAAGGATACAAGCACGACTACTTTCTAAATGGGGAGAAATTTCAGAAGTCTGAAGTGCAAAAAGACTTGGGACTTCTCGCCCAGTATTCTCTCAAGGTAAACTTGCAGGTTGAGTCTATAGTTAGGAAGGCAAATGCAACAATGGTATTTATTTTGAGAGGAATTGAATATAAAAGCAGGGATGGACTTCTGAGGCTCTGTAAGGATACAGTCAGATCACATTTGGAGTATTGTGCACAGTTTTGGGCCCCATATTTCAGAAGGATGTACTGGCCCTGGGGCCTATTCAGAGGAGGTTCACGAGAATGGTCCCAGAAACGAAAGCTTAACAGATAAGGAACATTTGCGGACTCTGGGTCTATACTTGGGAATTTAGAACGATCAGGTGGGGTGGGTGTCAGAGAACACCGAGTGGCCTGGACAAAGTGGATGTTGGAAACATGTTTCCAATGGTCGGAGAGACTAGGAGCCGAGGGCAGAGCCTCAGAGTGAAGGGAAAACCTATTAGAATGGAGATAAGGAGTAATGTCTTCAGCCAGATAGTGGTACATCTACGGAATTCATTGCCACAAAAGGTTGTGCAGGCCAGGTCATTGAGTGTTTTTAAGACTGAGATAGATAGATAGATTCTTGAGTATCAAGGGGATCAAGAGTACTGGGAGAATGGGGTTGAGAAACTTACCAGCAATGATTGAATGGGGCAGAATAGACTAGATAGGTTGAATGGCCTAATTTCTGCTCTTATGTCTTATGCTCTTACCTGGTGCTGGCAAATCAACAGACACTCCAAGAGCTACAAGCCCAAGCTGCACAACAGTTCCTCCCAAGCCAGCCCCTTCACTCCACAAGTCGTGCTTAGGAACTTTCTCGGAAAGTTCTACTGAAACTACTTACCTTCTCAAATGAGGAGAACAAGACAGTACTCCAGGTGTGAAGTCACCAATAGCCTTGCTACAACTGTACAATACCCGTACTGTTGAGGCAAGAAAACCATTCTTTAGTACTAACTGTTTGCAATAAAAGCCAACATTCACTTCAATAGTTCTCTGCTTTTCTATTCTCCCTGAACAATGTGCACAAGATTACATTCCCCAACATTATACATGTCTTTCAGCTATAACATGTGTTTTGTCAAGGCAAATTCGCTGTAACACGATTGATGAATTGGGAATGTTAAAACACCAAATTTTGAAACTTGTGTTGGTTGTAACATAATTACATCGCCGACACTGTAAGCGCTGTTTCTAAAAAGTGATTTTTCTCTTACACGGGGTCACACGAAAATGCAACCATCAACTGTATAAAAACTACTGTGGTCCACCTGTCAAATTCTGTGCCCTCTCAAATTTTGCTCTCTACTCTTTCTCATCCTCAAATTTGTCTGATATACAGTCAATCCATTCATTCAAGTAGCAAACACAGTTTGGAAATTGCAGTGGCCCCAGCATGAACTCCAACAACAGTTCACTTGTCACAGTTTGATCCATTTATCTGGATTCTGTTTGCTGTTCTTTCACCAATCCAATATCCATGTTCCTATATCGAGCACCATTGGGAAATCTGAATCAAGACTTCTACTGGGTCTCAGTCACCCCTCCACTGCTTATGTCCCCCCATAAAACCCTCTCATAAAACCACAGTGACACGGCCAGATTATACAGTGATTGTTCCATACATTGTACCACTACCTCCTTCCTAAAAGATCCTGGCATTTTCAAATGATAAAGGCTCCGATTTCCACTTCATTCCTTCCAGGAACATAGGTGCTGCATTTGGGCGTTTCCAATCCACTGGAACCTTACCAGAATATAGGGATTTTAAGATGATTACAGCCAATGCACTGATTTCCTTTCAGACCCTCACACATGGGCCATCAAACATTTGGACTTGTCAGCCTTCAGTGGCAATTGTGCTCCTAATGCTCATTCTCTATTGTTCACAATTATTCTAAAGTCTTCCCCGTTTCTACCTCTTGACGATTCTCTGGATCTTATTGGGTCTATGACTGTCAAAATTTCAGTAATTTCCTTCGTTCCAATCATTAATTCCCCAGAAATTAAAACAAATCTCAGGATTTATTTTAATTGCTCCTATGTTCTTGGAAATTTCTAACTAACCATTTTTATATCATTTGTTTTGTCTTATTTGCTTGCATTTTTTTTTAATCATTCTTTAGTAGTTTCTGCAATTTGCCCAATCCTTTGACTTTTTTCTTGACACAACACATTTTTCAATTTGATGTCACCCAAAACCTCAATTAGTTATCCTTTTCACACACCTTTCTTTTTGCTTGGGCTGCATCTTTGCTCAAAGTCCCAAAACAGCCCCCGAAATATCTGCCACCGCCCTCCCTACCAATTTACCTTTTAACCTATTGTCTCGTCCCTCTTCGGACTCTTTCTTCAAAACCGCCCGAATACCTTTATTAAACACGTAATTTCCCACCCCCCCGACAGTCCTCGTTCTCAAACTGGGTGCGAAACTATGTTATGATCACTGCTGCCCAAAGGGAACCCTTTACCAAGAAATCATCAAGTCACCCTCCCTCATGAGGTAGTTGCTGAGGAACTGTCCCAAATGCATTCGACGAACTCATATTACCAATTTGGTGAGTCTAATAGAGGTGAAGATTACCACTTTGCACCAATATTACAATGATCTTGTGAAGCCCACACCTTACAAATGCTGACCTCTGCAAACCATGTGCCTTTTAGCTTCATTTACCCACCAGATCTTTCCAGATCCCCCTTACCTTTACTTCTCCCTTTGATTTGATTTGATTTGATTTGCTGGGGGAAGGAATGACCATCAGCCCGCGCTTCCTTTGTTAACTCTCACTAATCCCACCTTCTATTATAACTCCGCAGCCTGAAGGCCCCGGCTCTGTGTCTGAGGGAGAGGGGAGCTCGGGCCAGGCCTACACCGGGAAACACTGACGCCGTGGTCGGGAAGAGAGCCTGGGCCCGGCAAGCGCCTGACTCTCCTCCTCCTCCTCCGGCGGCGGCGGCGGCGCCGTGGGCTCGGGCGGGAGGCCGCAGGCGGGGCTCGGGCTCGGGCTCGGGCTCGGGGCCCCAATTCTCGCGCCCTTTTCCCCGGGGGGGGCCTGAGGCTTCTCTCCACACCTCCCCCCCCCGTCCCGAATAAAACCGCCCGAGGCCTGCTCCCTGCCCGCCCCAATCCCCCGCCTCCGCCGAAGGCCCGGCGCCTGGAGGCGGCCTCTCACCTCCCGAAGCCGATCCGTCGTCGTCGTCGCCGCCGCCGCCTGACGCGCTGCCCGCTACCGCTGGAGGACTCCTCCAAGACCGAGGAGTGTGCCCTGCGCCAAGCAGGACGCCACGCCTCCTCCGTCCCGGAGCGTACCAGCACCACCTGCACCTCCCTCTGGTGGCGCCTAAAGCTACTGCAGGTCACTCTGCAGAAACCACAAGAGGCCAAAAGCAAGTTAACTGTCCATATGTCCAAGGCTTCATTTCTTCCTGCAGGGGCTTTGGGTGTCACTGCGAGGGCGAGCATTTGTTCACTATAATTACTTGCATAGAAATGATTTGGAGATGCTGGTGTTGGACTGGGGTGTACAAAGTTAAAAATCACACAACACCAGGTTAGAGTCCAACAAGTTTATGTGGAAGCACTAGCTTTCAAAGCGCTGCTCCTTCATCAGTTGGTTGTGGAGAATAAAGATCGTAAGACACAGAATTTATAGCAAAAGTTTACAGTGTGATGTAACTGAAATCATATATTGAAAAAGACCTGGATTGTTTGTTCATTCTCTCATCTTTTACAATGATTGTGCTGGTTTCAGTTCTTTCATTTGTAAATCCCAGAATTCAGTCACTTTTGAGAATGTAAAAAAGTTTACTCCACCACCACCTGATAAAGGAGCAGCGCTCCGAAAGCTAGTGCTTCCACATAAACCTGTTGGACTATCACCTGGTGTTGTGTCATTTTTAACTTTGGATAGAAATGGTTTGCAGGGTATGGGAAAAGCCAAGAAATTGGCACTAGGTGATAGAACCAGAGTAAGCTGAATGGCCTCCTTCTGTGCCAGAACAATTCTATTCTTCTGTTTCACCCATCCCTGCTTGGCCCTTGAACTGAGTTACCTGAGGCCACTTCAGAAGAAAAGACCCCAGCCGCATCTCATTGGATCCGTGGGTCTCAGGTACCAGTTGATAGTAGACCTGAATATTGAGTGATTCACTTCATCATTCTAACATCCCCCCATCAGCCCCACTATTCCACAAGCCTGTCCCAAATGTGGGAATCAATATTTTCTCATCAACCTGTTCAGAAATGTTATGACACACCCTTTGAAGTAGGTGGGATTAAACTGTGCCCCCGGCACACTACCACTATAGCAGCAAGCACCCCTTAAATGTATGAAAACCCAAGTAACCCACACAAATGAGCAATCTACCTGAATGACTGCCATGTAGGTAAAAAAAATTCACATCAGGTTTTACCTTTCACAGAAAATAACTATTTATTGTGAACCATGATGTGGAGGAGCTGGTGTTGGATTGGGGTGGACACATACAACTTTAATAAAAGAGAGAGAAAAGGATTACGAATCTACAACAATGTGATTTCAATCATATTCTACAAAAGTCCTAAATATACAAACATACATAAACAGACATTTATGATGACAACAGACAAATCACAGACAGTTTGACACAGCTGTTATGGGTAAAAAAAATACAGAGGGGATGAAAGTCTGAAGATGAAAAGTCCAGATTACAAGAGTGGGTTAAATTGTCTCATTTCAGCAATGTTGTCTGTGAAATGATGGCTGTTCTTCACTTCCATAGTTGATCGGTGGACCTTGGTCTTTTTTGGTTGGAAGCCCTCTTTTAAATTTCTTGGTTTTTCTGTCTATTTTTTCCACATGGAGAGATAGAGATAGAAGAGATATCACTTTCCAGGGCAAGAGCATTCCAAACACTCACTACTCTCTGAGAAGTTTTAATGAAGTATGCCCTTATTCTGTCAGTGGCTCCCCAGAGCCCCAGTGGTGGAAACAGCCGCCCAGAATTGTTTCTGTTACAGGAAGATCACTTCTCATTTTTATGATCTTTGATGACTAAAGGTCGAACTTGTTTTACCATTCTCTCTACCAAGTCAACTTCTGCACACCAGGAGTCAACCTAGTTCTTTCACCTCCAATGCTAGGACATCCTGTCTGAAATACAAGGACTAAAATTATACGTGCTACTCCAGGTGTGGCCTCATCATCTCCCCAGACAGTCGGATCAAAACTTTTCTGTTTTTAAATTCCAATCCTAGAGCAAAAAAAGTCAACATACTATTTGTCTTCCATATTACTTTCTGTAGCTGCCTAACATTTTGAGTTCTGTGCACAAAAACACCAGGTCGCTCTGCACTGCACTTTTTGGAGTTTCACTCCATTTAAATAATATCACCCGTGTGATTCTTCCCATCAAAATACATGACTTCATTGTTTCCTATATTAAACTCCATTTGCCAAGTTTTTGCCCTTTCACAACCTTTGTAAGTTCCCCTGTAGATGTCTCATGGCCTCATCACAATATTCCTACCACCTATTTTTGTATCATCAGTACACGTAGATACATTACACTCTGCCTGTCCTTCAAGTCAGTAACACAGATAGTGACCAAGGGAGACCTGAGGACTCAGACAACACTTCGGAGGAAGAGGAACTGTTCATGGTATTCGTTTCCTGAACCTCGGGGTCTCTGTCGAGTGAATGTAGCTTTGGAACTGAAATGGAGATTGCGGAGGGCCATACTCGCAACATTCATCAATTTCAAAAGGGGAGGGTGAAAGATCCACCGATAAAGTGCCCTGGAGCTGTACTCAGCAGGCAGCAATGTGTTCCCCACAATAGGTACAGCTCTGAAATCTTGCCACAGGATGGTGCCAGTGAGAGACCTGTGATATTGAATGGGACAAGGGTCAGGAAGGTCAATTATTTTATCAAAGGAGCCAAGACAGACACAATGGCTAAAAGGCCTCCTTCTGTGCTGGCTCATGTTATCAGAACCTACAGCATCATCCACTACACACTCCCTTGTTCCTCTCAACCTGTCTGCAGCTTTCGGGACATGGGTTCAAATTTCACCAAGGCAGCTCATAGAACTTCACTTAAAATCAAAACTGTTAGCAAAGTCTCAACTTGGTCACTATGGAACTCTCCAATCGACTGTTGTAAAAACTGCTGAGTAAGGCCAAACATGGTTCATATGTTTGCGGCTGACACCAAAATTGGTGGGATAGTGAACATTGAAGAAGGCTATTGAAGATCAATTGGGGAACTAGCAGTGAGATAGACCTCTGCTGCTGGAGAACGACAAGAGAGGCAGCTGTCTCTGTGCCTTTGATTCCCACAACTGGGACTGTTCAAACCTGCATTACCTACACTCTACTGCCAATTAATAGTGGATTTTGCCACTTTTTCTGAGGTCTGTTCACAGTGCTCTCCTAGAGCTTCTTTCCTTTTCTGCAAATTATTATCATCTTCAGTTCCCTCACTGAAGTGAAACACAAATCTCCTGAAGAGAATTCTTTCTGTTGTTCCAGCAGCTCCTGACTATGGGACTGAACCCAAGCCCAGCACCACTCCGAGAGCCTGTGTATCAAGCAATGGGAACTCTCTGGAGCTGTGCTGTCAGCTTCCTTCATATCTTACCGGTGCTTCTGATGAGTAGAGCCTTTAAACCTGGTCGCAAAAGTCCTCCTTGTCCTGGACGTATCCGTCAGACGATGCAGGATTTCCCTCATCCGACCCCAGCCAGCCTGGGGAGCCTGATACAAACAAATGAACATTGAGAGAACAATAAGTAACCTCAATACAACTCAAAGTGGGTGAGTGCTCCTTGTAATGATTGGAACAAGGTCAGTCAGGCAGACCTCATAGAATCTGAGCTCCCCAATTGTTAATCTGGTCCAATAAGAAGCCTTGGCTGGCAGAATCAATAATGTCTCAATGTGCAGATTGGAGGGAGGAGGGGAGAGAGGGGGAGAGAGAGAGAGAGACAGAGAGAGACAGACAGACACAGACACAGACAGAGAGAGAGAGGTTTTATGTCCACGTCCATGGATTATCTGAATGTATTTGAGATCTGTGATTCATGGCTTTGTCATTCACACACAGGAAAGATCAGGCAATGATGTGAGAGAATGGCAAAGTAGGTCGGAAGGGTGAAGTGGCCCAATGCTGCTCCTTTATGGCAAACAGGGTGGACTGGGCAAACAGGAGGTAGGTGCGGTTCAGTATAGGTGTGAAATCCAAGCCTCTTGGGTAACGGACAGTTAAAAGGATAGCATTGGAAATGGGGAAATAGGAACAAAGAATAGAGAGTAACAAGAGAGGGACAGGAATACAAAATCTTCAACTCTGGCATTAGGGAAAGCTAACATAATTCTGCCGTCCAGACATGAGGATTGGATAGAAAATGATGCAATTCCTGCATGAGTCTTTGCGGCAGCATCAGCAGTAGTATTGTGCACTTCAGGCCACTGTGTTATTGGAGGAATATTCCAGAATTAGCAAAGGTGGGATTTTAGCATTGGATCGACAGGAAGGGAATGAACATCAGCGGTGATACTGGGGAAATCCAGAACTGTAGAACCTGAGTGAGAGAGTTCATACAGGAGTTGAACACTCAAAAGGATTTTGTAAGGGGACAGGGAAGAAAAAAAGAGGTCCCATAGAAGGGAAGGTCAGTGCCAAGGAGCAAATAACTGAGGAGAATTATTGGAGGAATGATTTCACACAGGTCAGTATTCAGTTAGAAAAGGGGTAATGACTAGTGGATTACGAAAATGGAGCATTTATTAAACTGGACATAAAAATCTGAGAAGCCAGTTTGTAAAATGGTCCACAAAAGGGCTGAGAAGAGATAGCAGCAGAGGTACAATGGGCAGAATGGTCACAATGTCTGTGAAAACCCGGCAGGCAGGTGGGGAGTTAAGGTGAGTTATGGAGACGTTACCTTAGTATCTTGTCCAGTGTTGTGTGTCTGTGATCCTTGATGAACATCACTGGTCAGATGTTCCTTACTCTCGGACTGACAGGAATCACATTCATCGAGAGGGAACACACTGCTCCCTGTGAGGCAAACATAATACCAGCAGAGAGTGACCTGACAGACAACACCCTCCGGCCTTTAGTTACATTCCGATAGTGTAACATTCCCTCAGTACTGACCCTGTGACAGTTTGCTGGTTTCTCTCTATTCCATTGGTACTGTGTGGAGTGTAAGGAGGCTGTGTGCAAGGTTGAAGGTGAGGTTGTGGGCACGTCACATTGAGATAAGACCAACAGCTTTGAATTTTCTGTAATGCTTATCGGGAATTCAATGGCTTCCTCTCCACCCCACCCCACCCCCTCCACCCATCTCGTCTCGTACATCCTCAGACTCCTCTGTCCTCAGGCACAACCTTCCGTCCAACATGGCTGCCCAGTCTCCGATCCCTATGACCTGCCTCCAAATCTAGGCAGAGTGTACTAGGAGGAAGGTCAGCATAGTGGGACAATGACACATTCACCTCTCACCATTGCCTGGCCACAGCGTGCCCGAGTCTGACGCCCACCTCTTCTGTAAGGAGGAATGTTGCTGGAGCCTGGGATGTTGCAATGAGTCAGGGAGTTGGCATTGGACAGGGCTTGTGAAACTGTGGGTGTGCAGTTGAGTGTCCTCTTGCCCAGGTTGTCCTGCCCATTGTAGGAACACTGCCGCTGAGCCACAGCTGCAGTAATGTTGAAGGAGCTCCTAGATGGAAGAGAAAACATCACAAACTGTATTGAATGCAAACACACCAAGCTCAGCAAAGAACTGAACTCTCCCTCTCGCCTGGCCAGTGCTTGCTGAGGACTCCTGTATGTCTTACCAGTTGTTTCTCTTTCTGCCTCAGTTTCTCTTCTATCTGCAGTTTGTCTTGTTTCAGCAGTGAGTTCCTTTCCTGAAGATCAGCGATTTTGTCCAACAGACGACAAACTTGCTCCAGATACTTTTGGCTGGGAACCCTTAAGGCAGATCCTTCCCTTCTGCCCTGAGAAAGACAGAAAGAAAGAAAGAGACAGAGAGCAAAGATTGAGAGTGTGAGAGGGAGAGGGGGTAAGTACAGGCAGACAGACAAGTACTGGCCTTTCTCTAGCCAGCTCCAACTAGGAGAGACTAACATATGAGACCCTGAGGTGACCGATCTCTGAATCCAGCAACTAAACTTGCATTCCCAGATACACACCCAGAAAACAACAGTCTGACGATTGTGGCACAGACAGCCCCACACAGGAAAGCTAACACCTTCAATACGTTATCTGGGCCGACATGACACTAATTGTTAAAGTTCACTTGAGAATGTAACTTTAAAAAAACTTTAGCAATTTACATATGAAAGAACTGAAACCAACATGGTCATTCTCAAAGATGAGAGACTTAAAAAACAATCCAGGTCTTTTTCAATATATAATTTCATTTACATCACACTGGAAACTTTTGCTATAAATTCTGTGTCTTACGATCTGATACTTCACAACCACCTGATGAAGGAGCAGCACTCTGAAAGCTAGTGCTTCCACATAAATCTGTTGGACTATAACCTGGTGTTATGTGTTTTTTAACTTAATACTGAATGGACTCACAAACTCTTAACATTTGCTTGCACCTGTGTTTTTGTTTTTGCCGCTGTCTACCTATTTTTATATTATTAGATTATTTACTATCTATGCTACTTTACTCTGTGATCTGCCTGTATTGCTCGCAAAACAAAGCTTTTCACTGTACCTCCGTACATGTGACAATAAATTCAATTCAATTCAACTCATTTGCTATTCAATCAACACTTGTCCTATCTGATTGATACGTGAGACCAGAGCCACGGCAATGACTGTTATCCTGCTGTCTGAAATGGCTGAGGGAGTCAGTGGGCTATAGTCAAAAAGGCAGCTCTGCAAAACAGAGCGATTGAGGGGAAGGAAATGTTGGCGTGTTCACGTCTCGAGAACAAATAAGAGACACACACACTCTCATACAACACTGATCTACCAAAACATTGGCTCCTGCACACATCATTACATATCAAGGTGGAATCAAAGCATGGAGTAAATGTCATAGTGAAGGGTTAACACAGAGTGCTGTGGGAGACACTCTGTTAGACAAAGTGCCATTTGAAATTCCTAACATTTCTCCTGGTTGAGGTCGTGTCTTTGGAATGTGAACCATGCAAGTTGGGATCAGATAAGATTCCACAGTCTCCCATATTCCTTCCAGAGGGGTCAGTGTACCCTGTTTGAGGGGTTTGGATTAGTCAGAACTCCAGCAATCAGGGACTGAAACAGTGTGAAGCTGGTTCTAGCAGGGAGTCACTCTCACACAGTAGGAATAAATCTAAGATTTGAAATGTTAGCTTGCTCACTCTCTCTGTGTGTGCTGGCTGACCCACTGTGATCTCCAGCGTTTGTTGTTTTCACTCTCAGAGAGCATTTGGTTTCAGGGCTCTCTCTTGGCACAGTTTGGAAGAACAGTAAGTGAAATATACTGGACCAAATAGTTATCCCTCAGTCCACACGACACAAAAAGTCAGATGATATGTTCAATTGCTCTTTCTGGGATCTTGCTGTATGTAAGCTGGCTGCCTTATTTGTTGTATTCGGGACCGCACTGAGAAACGTTTCAGATCTTAAATCCTTACAGACTTAAGGAACTCACTGACGGTGCTCTGGAAATGTTAATTTCTCAGCAAGAGTTCACCATTATTGAGGTTTTGACCTTAAAGAATTTCAAACGGGGGGAATTAAAGCAGGTTTTATGCAGTGTTAATGATAGACAAGAAGTAAGATACAAACCCCTTCTTTCCGCCAGCCCTGAAAATGTTTATATTCTCCCTGCCCTGCCTACAACAACTTTGAGCTGGGCATCCAAACTTCTGCATAGTGCCATCAGCAGTTTTGGTGTTGACCTCTCCTATAGGAAGCAATTTTCTCAGCTCAGTTCTTAGTGAGCCCTGTGACTATGCTGATTCTGAACTCACCATCTGGGACTGCCCTGGGAATTGCCAGGTTTGATGACCCTAGCCCGCTCAGCCCCTCACCTTCTAACAATTCAACTTCTCCCACACCCTGATGCCGGCTCCGAATTCACATCAAGTCCTGCACCTACCCATCGCCTGCTGTACCCGCCCATCTACTATTGGCTGCTGGTCCAGTGTCGCTTCCATATTTTAACATCGTTACTCGTGGTACTTACCTCAAGGTGACGATTGATGCTGTTAGTGCCTGGGGTCCTCTGAAGGGTATAATGAGACCTCCACACAGCCCCATTACCGCGGCTGGACAGTGCAGGCTGTGACTGGGCCAGGGGCCTCAGTAACAAGAGTGAGTGTCGGTGGTTGACTCGGCCAAGCTCAGGCTCCCAGGGTTGAGCTGCCTCTCCCCGTTTCCGTGATAATGTTCTCTGGAGCACTCGCTGCAGGTTCGGATGGACCGGCTCCAGAGGGGGCAGAGGGCTGCTCTGGACACCCCCCTCTGTGTCTTGGCTCATCTCCAGCTCCGACTGGTACTGAGTAAACGGGGTGGCCATGGGATCCTGGGGGATTTACCACAGACTGACAACTTGTACTGTCCCGTGCCTGAGCTTCACTCCAGACTCTTCCAACTGGGACTTGATGGTGACTAAAGTCTCTGTCAGATCACTTCTGTCTGAGCCGCTCTAGGGATCCATCAGACAGAGGGTTGATGTGTCCACCCAGGGCCCTCCCATCTAACAGTCCTCCTTCGAGGGACAAGAAACAGCAGAGGGCTGGTAGGCACCAGGCTGTCAATACATGCAGCTCCAGTCAAATGTTGTGTCCTGAAGTCACTGCAACCTGGAGAATGTAAATTCCTCAAGGCTGACTGAAATCTTCTGAGCAGGCAGGTCACACCCACAGCATCTTACACAACCCTCCTGCTGTACGAGAAACACACCCTCAGAGCTGGTTAAACAATCGCCTGCTTCATTCACAACCAAAGACTAAGGTTTAACTTCAGAAGTTGACAGGGCAGGGAGCAGGTGTAGACATGTGACAGTGTCACGGAGACAGAAAAGGGGTCAGGGCTGACAAAAGGGACACAGTCAAACAGTAACACGGGGCACGTCTGAGAGCCAGAGTAGAAGTTCAAGCCAGGACAGATTTTTCAAGAAAGCCAGAAAAAGAAAGAATCAAACAGTGTGTGAGGGAGAGAGAGAGAGAGAAAAAAAACACAAGAAATAGTCGAATGAAAATGTGAAGGAAGAGACAGGGAATGTGGGAAAGGATATAGTGAATGATATCCTGTTGATGGATTGGTTAATAGGCAGAAAGCAGAGAGTAGGATTAAATGGGTCCTTCTCAGGTTGGCAGGTTGTGACCATTTGGCTACTGACTGGATCCCAGCATATCCCCATCTATACCAGAAGTCAGCTGGAATGTGAGGATGTGAGATTGAGACGAACTGAGATAGAGCAAGATCATGGTCGATGGGTCTTGGCGTGTATGTACAAGAGAAGGAATTTGGAATCATACAATCCCTACAGTGCAGAAAGACGACGTTTGGCTCATCAAGTCTGCACTGACCTTTCCAAAAGCATCCCAACCCAGATCTACCCTATCCCCATAACCTGCATTTCCCATGTCACACCCACCTAGTCTGCACAATCCCTGGACCCTCCGGCCAGTTCAGCATTGCTAATTCACCTAACCTGTACATCTTTGGACTGTGGGGAGAAACCGGAGCAAATCCACGCAGACACGGGAACAACATGCAAACTCCAACACAGTCACTCAATGCTGGAATCCAACCCGATCCCTATTGCTAGGAGGCAGCACTATTAACTACTAATGTTGAAATCATCCAAGTCTTAGAGCTGTAGCTTATTTAAATTAGTGTGACAGAAAGTTCCTGAGGGTGAATGGGAATTTGATTTCATTAGGAAAGTTTTACGAGAGTACAGGGTAAACATTGATGACCATCATCCTGCTCTCAAGTTGGGAAGATCAGGATTGGTTTTTCTTTGGAGAAAACAAGGATGTAGATGCTGGAGATCAGAGTCGAAAGTGTGGTGCTGGAAAAGCACAGGGCGGGGGGAGGTTTGGAAAGTTTTTGCTTTCAGTTTACAGAAGTCCTGGTTGAAGTTGGACGCACAATATAGTTTTGCGGTTAGCACTGCTACCTCACAGCGCCAGGGACCCGGGTTCGATTCCCACCTTGGGCAACTGTCTGTGTGGGGTTTGCACATTCTCCCTGTGTCTGCGTGAGCATCCTTCAGGTGCTCCGGTTTCCTCCCACAATCCAAAGATGTGCAGGTCAGGTGAATTGGCCATGGAAAATTGCCCGTAGTGTTCGGTGCATTAGTCAGGGGTAAATGTAGGGGAATGGTTCTGGGTGGGTCACTCTTCGGAGGGTCGGTGTGGACTTGTTGGGCCGAAGGGCCTGTTTCCATACTGTTGGGAATCTAATCTAATCTCGAAAAGGAGTTAGTTCAGAGAAGTTAGGAAATAGAATACACCAGTGCAAGGGATGTTAGTGTGAAAGTTCCAGTCCTGAAGTGTTTGGTTTGAACCTGGAGGGGGTATTTGAATCTCAATGTCTAGAATGGATTGTGCATTCAGGGAAACAAGCAACATTCCTGATGAAGGGCTTATGCCCGAAACATCGATTCTCCTGCTACTCAGATGCTGCCTGACCTGCTGTGCTTTTCCAATACCACACTTTTCAGCAAAGGAGCAATCAACGTTTGACAGTCACCTTTGATGCAAGTTTACTTCCAACATGTGGTCATATCTGATGCAATGCTCATATTCTCATTTGTAGCATCAGAATCTGAGTGTGGATATCATGGTTTTGAAGATTCCAACAGACATTTATTGCAGCTTACTATTGTACATAAAAATTCCATGCCTTGAGCACCCAGCGACCTGGTGAACTAGCAGGTTACACAGAGTGACCAACATCCAATCGGGTGTCATGCTTTCTGTAATCTGGCGACTTTTTGAGAAGGCGACTCAGATCTTGAGACCCTTGGGTCATGTGCTCTCACAGGTGTACTGACCTTGAGACACAATGCAACAACATTGAAGTGTAGAGACATCAAGCTGGCCTGGAGAACTTGCCGTGTATTCTTCACTTACTGTGCAGGTTCCAGGCAGGCTGTCCTGTGCTGTCACCCTCTTCACTCAGAAACAGGATGTTACGACAGCTCACCTGACAGAACCGTATGGAATGTGAAACCTGCTCCAAAAGACAATGGAGCTAATCTCAGTTGATGACACCATCTGCTGCAGACAATGGGCTCCGGCAATTTAGCACAAACACTTCATCATTCAAGCACTCAAGTCTCTTTATAGCAGCTCTATAATTAGATGAAACTCGACAATGAATCCTCGATACAGGTGACTCAGCTCTTACCCCAGTCACTGAGCATTTGCTGTATTGTTGGTATTTCCTCTTTGTCACCTTGTTTATGGGATTGTGATTGCTGCATGTTTGTACCCAGACTATGCTGAGGATGGGAAAGGGCAAAATAGAACCTTCACCTCTCTCAACGTGAGAAATATGATCATCACTACAATCAAGCATTTGATGGTCAGAGTGAGAAATAAAACAGGGATGGGGTAGTAAATTCAGAGACAGAGCGAGAGAGTGGAAGCGGGTGTGAGGGTGTGCATGAGTTTGGGAGAGTGAGTGTGTGCGCATGTGCCAGAGACTGAATGTATGCAAAGATCATACAACACCAGGTTATAGGCCAGCAGGTTTGTCTGGAAGTACAAGCTTTCAGAGTCCTGCTCCTTCGTCTGGTAGTTGCCTGACCAGTACTTCAAAATGAACCTGTTGGACTGTAACCTGGTGTTGTGAGATTTCTAACTTTGTCCACCCCAGTCCAACACCAGCACCTCCACATCACGAGTGTGTGAAGACAATGTGAGAGACTGTTTGTGTGTGTGTGTGTGTGCGAGAGAGAGAGAGAGTGTGACAGTGAGTGAGTGTGTGAATGTGTGAGTGAGAGAGAGAGAGAGAGAGAGAGTGTGAGAGTGAGTGAGTGAGTGAGAGAGAGAGAAAAATGAAACGTGTGCTCAGTCTGACTCTCATGAGCCGCAGTTGTAGTCAGAAGTCAGACGACACCAGGTTATAGTCCAACTGTTTTATTTGAAATCACAAACTTTCGAAGCGCTGTCTCTTTGCGCTTAGTTTCTAGCTTCCTTCTCCTCTGAACCTGCTCTTAGGTAATGAGTCGGATGTGAGTGCCCGCAGGAGCAGAGTTTCTGAGACACATTCAAAGTGGGAAGGGTGTAAACAGCACTTGAAAGGACAGAGAAGGAAGCAGGTACAAACACCCTCAGCACCTCTCAATCAGGAACCATGTAACAAATCCAGTGTTCTTGTTTTGTGTGTAGACATCAGAGGACAGGCCCCAATATCAGATCCTGAACACAAGCTTCTCCTATAACATAAATCCAACTTCAAAAACTCAATGATGTGATCATACTGGGATTCATGTCGCCATGGAGATGATGGATGTTCACGGCGCAACACGAGGATTACTGTTCCTTTACTGTCACTGGGTCAAAATCCCAGAATTCCCTCCTGAAGGGCACTGTGGGTCGGTCAACCTACAGCACATGGACTGCAGTGGTTCAAGAAGGCAGCTCACCCCCACCTTCTCGAGCAACAATTAGGGATGAGCAACAAATGCTAGGCCCAGCCTGTGACACGCATGTGTCACGTGTGAGGAAGAAAACAGTACCCTGCAGTCCCAAAATGTGCCAGCAGAGGCCGATAGCAGCCAGTGCCATATGCTGGCCCCTATCAATGCCCAGCCACTGGGAGGCGCAGGACTGCAGTCGAATAGCCCACGTAGAAACTATCATAGTGAGTAATTTAGGGCAGATTTAGCCAGCGCCATCCCGGGGATGAGGGGGTAGTACATTGGGCCTGTGCTTTCTGCAGTTTAGAAGAAGATGACAGTCTCAGAGATACATATCCCTGAAGGAGGCATGATACAGTAAACTGTAGAGAGAGAGGCAATGAGAGATTACAGGGAAATCGAGAACAGGGAGGCAGGGTCTTAGGATGATAGGGACAATCACTGCAGATGGAGATGAAGAGAAATCCCAACAGTGATAGGGAGCCTTCCGAATTCTGACACCAAAGCTGTGCAGGGTCACAGAGTATATGGAGATTGACAGAATGTGGAGCACAAAAAGACAGCAGATGTGGACCAAAGATTAGCCATGATCTTACTGAATGGTGGTACAGATTCAGGGGACAGAATGGCCTGCTCCCCGCTGTGTTTTTCTAACCCTCAGTGTTGTTGAGTCTGTAACCAGTGAGTCTTTCCTCAGATAAGATTGGCTGGATTCATTTTGGAGAATGAAACACAGAGTTGGGGTGTGTTTGAGAAGACTCAGACCAAGGTATTTAACTCTTTTTCTCAGAGACACTATTTCCAATTACACTTTGTAATAAAGCAGATCTAAGCTCATGAGTATGGGCCCTGTATCTTGGTGAGGTGCCAAAGCTCAGGGAATGGTCCTGTCAGACTGTTCCAAGCACCCGGTGTCTAAAGACCCAGTCTAGAAGCTGTAATAGCTGACCGAGGCTGACCCTCCCAGTATAATATCACAGGAATGTTGTCCTGCCACATTTCTGGAGAGGACACAAAAACGTACCACCTGCCTCAGGCACATAAATTAACCTCCCAGTGGCAATGGGCAGAATAGGGGAATTAAAGGCTGAGTGCAGATTATCTGGATGCTATTGCAGTGTTGCCTGTGGGATCTTGCTGTGCGACCGTGACTGCTGTGTCTCTTCAGTGACAGCAGTGCCTGCAATTTGAAGAGGTGCTACAGTCATGAAAGGCCCAAGTGAACGTACATTTCCCTTTTAAATAAAAAAGGTGACACTGTTCACATTCTGCGAGGGAAGAATTACTTCACAATGGCTAATCTAAAAAGAGCCCGAAACAAATCCAGGTCGAAGATTCAGAAAACCTGCAATCTTTGTTTTGTTGTTTGGCTGGGGTCAAAGATTAATCCACAAAATGCCATCATTCCTTTATTAAATCAATCAAATCAGCAGGTATTTGACAAAGGGGATCCACACTGGCTGTCTGGAGGGTTTCAGAGGTCAGCCGTGTATCTGGCCAGCTCATGAGCTCCCCTCTGCTTCCTGGAACCGTTTCTGAGCATGTTTCTCACAGTACATCTGATCTTGAAACCAGAAATGGCCTCTCATGCTGAGATTCAGGCCACAGTCAGTGCAGGCGTAGCACTGCTGGTGCCGGTAACAGCCGTCTCGAATCTTCACCACCTCCGTCCTGTGACACGATAGAAATGACACAATGACAGAATCTTAAACTGCTGTCCCTCCAGTCACACACCCCTACAGAAGGTCAGGAAAAGTGGGACACCTTCCCTGGCTCATCCCATACAAGTCAAATGGATTGATCCCAGGCTGCGAAGACAGAGTGGTTTAGTCTGGGATCCAGGAACTACGGGAGAGAAAAAGGCAGAGGTTTGGGTGTGGGATTCATAGGGTCCATTGCTGATGTGTTATTGAACTGGATCTAGAACAGGCAGCGTGGGTTTCTTGCTGTTCCTGTGTAGCTTTGTCTTTTGCGCACCCACCTCCTCTTGCCCCTTCCACCTTTGGCTAATTACAAACCCTCGAGCCAAGCTGGACAATACTCACGTAATGCTTGATCCACATTTCTCACAAACACGATATTTGGGCACTGGTGTGTTTGGGGTGGAGGGAGAGAATCTTCCCGGGAACTGAACTACTGCTCCTGGTCAGGGTAGAAGAGAAGGAGAAAAGGAGATTTTGTCACACCCAGCGAACAACTTGCCTCCCTCCCCAGCTCCACCATCTATCATATGCTCCCCAGCTCCTGTAGCCTCTCTCTGTCTCTTCCATACCATCTTCCTAACATCTCAACATCTCCCACCTCCACCACCCAGGCCTGCCCCTCCTCACCGTCCTGGTCTGCATCCAGTGCCTCCTGAAGCTGACGGAAACGATTGGATTGTCGAGGAGGTTCCTTTGCAGCTCGGTTCTCCTGAATCATCTTATAAACCTCCGAGTCTTTGTCGATATGATTTGAGGAACGCCGATCTGGGACCCTGGGGGCAGTTGGACAAATGGGGATGTGGCCAAAAATCAGTCAAAACCCATTTTAACAACAATCTCACCACCTGCCCCAGCACCCACCCACCCACCCTGGCAGCACCCACCTCACTGCCTGCCCACCCACCCACCCACCCTGGCAGCACCCACCTCACTGCCAGCCCACCCACCCACCCAGGCAGCACCCACCTCACCACCCCCCGCCCAGCAGCGCCCACCTCACCATCCACGCTGGCAGCACCCACCTCACCGCCCACCCACCCTGGCAGCACCCACCTCACCACCCCCCGCCCAGCAGCGCCCACCTCACCGCCCACCCACCCACCCAGGCAGGCAGCACCCACCTCACCACCACCCACCCAGGCAGCACCCACCCCATCGCCCGCCCACCCACCCTGGCAGCACCCACCTCCTAGGCCATCTGTTAAACCTGTTTGGATCAAGCAGCACACAAATAGCTGCAGGTTCAGGAGTAATGGGATTAAAAGTTTGAATCAGTATTTGCAAACTGCTTTCCTACAGTGTGTTTAATAGGAAAAGAGCACAGCTGGTCAGGCAGCATCACAGGAGCAGGGAAATCAACTTTTCGGGCCACAGCCCTTAATTCCTGATGAAGGGCTCCAGCCCAAAACATCGATTCTCCTGCTCCTCGGATGTTGCCTGACCTGCTGTGCTTTTCCAGCGATACACTCTCGACTCGGATCTCCAGCATCAGCAGTCTTCACTGTCTCCCATTTAACAGTAATACCTCAGCTGAAGTACTGTGAATAGTTGTAGACACCACTTTATAGGAACAATGTGAGTGCACGAGAGAGCAAGTAGAGATGCAATTTACAAGAATGGTTCCAGGAATGAGAAACTTCAGTGATGTTGAAAGAAATTGGGGTGTCCTCGTTAGAGAGGAGGTGGCTGAGAGATTTGAGAGAGGATTTTAAAATCACAAGCAGGCTGGACAGAGTAGATCAGGAGAAAGTATTCACACTGGTAAAAGGAACACGAACAAGAGGGTTATAGATTTAATGTTATATGTAAACAAAACAAGGGTGATGTGAGATAAAAAAAACTTGTTCACACAGCAAAGAGGAGAAAGTGAGGACTGCAGATGCTGGAGATCAGAGCTGGAAATGTGTGGCTGGAAAAGCGCAGCAGGTCAGGCAGCATCCAAGGAACAGGAGAATCGATGTTTCGGGCATGAGCCCTTCTTCAGGAAAGATTCCTGAAGAAGGGCTTATGCCCGAAACGTCGATTCTCCTGTTCCTTGGATGCTGCCTGACCTGCTGCACTTTTCTCACCCAGCAAGTAGTTAGGGTCTGGAGTGCACAGGCTGGAAATGTGATGAAGGCAGATTCTGTTGAAGCATTCGAGGGGGGGCGTTAGATGGTTACTTGGATAGAAATAGTGTGCAGGCAAATGGGGAAAAAGCAGCAGAATTGCAGTGTCATGATGTTCATTTGGAGAGCCAATGAAGACCTGATGAGCTGAATGGCCCCCTCCTGAATTCTAACACTTACGTCAAAAGACACTTCACAGGAACACAAACGATTAAAGTTTGATGTTCCCCACATTGAGACAGACGAGCAAACACAGAGGAGGAAGTCAGCTTTCCAAAAGAGCAAGGGATCAAATCCGAAAATGAAGTGCCCAAGTCTCTGACGGGAGAGGGAATATTGCCTGTGATGTTTTGCCTTACTCTGCTCATCGCAGCCTGCCCCCCAGAATACTATCTGAACCGGCTCCTTTCATGTCAGTCATCAGCTGCAAAAAGTCTTTCTCTGGGTGTACAATCTCCTGAGGTAGTGAAAGGTGCTATTGAAAAGCTAGTCCTTATGTTAATACTGTGTGGCATGCTGCAGACACATTGGCACGTACCTTTTGCTCAGAGCGGCGGAGCTGGGAGAGCGTGATCCTTCAGTCTGATGCCTTACCTCCGAGGGACTTGAGTCTGTGGAGTGGCTCACTCTGGGCACAGAGTAGGAACTGGAGACAGGAGAGGTGCTCCTGCGAACCTGAATCCCTGCTGGGATTCCCTGAAAAAGCAATCAGAAGAAGCAAGGATCAAGACACCAAAGCATCAAACCGACTGAGGGCAAGAGGAGAAAGGCCTTTCACCCCTCACCAGGAGACTGGGAACAAAGAGATATCCTCCATATAGTTGGGCCTTGATGCTCATTAAATTGCTTGGGTCTATGTTAAATCATCCTTCCTCACTGTTTTCAGTGTCTGAGCACCAGCAAGACATCCTGAGACTCAACAGGAGTCACTGAGATCCAGGGTTACCCCCACTGTGACATACACAGTCTCTGTGTCTCTCTCTCTCTCTCTCAGCAGTTCTGCACATCCAGGGTCCTGGGATCACTCACCTTTGGCACCATATTTCCCCGAAATGCTGTCTCCTCCTTCTCTTCTGAGCTCCAAGCTGGGGATACAGACCTGGAATCAAATGAGAACTCAATCTATGTTCAGCACCATTCGCAAGATTGCAGATACTGAAGTATTGAAGGGTATTGGGATCCTGGTTTTCCTGATATATATTAATGACCTGGATCTTGATGTGTAGGGGACAATTTCAAAGTTGGAAGATGACATGCACTTTGAAGAATTATTAACTTTGAGGACAGTGTTGAACTCAAGAAGATCATTGTCAAGTTGTTGGAGTGGGCAGATAGGTGGCAGATGAGGTAATAGTCATAGAGATACACTTGGGTCTAACTTGTCCATGCCAAACAGATATCCTAAATTAATCTAGTCCCACCGGTCAGCACTTGACCCATATCTCTCTAACCCTTCCTATTCATATACCTGTCCAGGTGCCTTTTAAATGTTGTAATTGTACCAGCCTCCACCACTTCCCCTGGCAGCTCATTCCATATGTGCACCACCCTCTGTGTGAAAAGGTTGTTCCGAAGGTCCCTCTTATATCTTTCCCCTCTCACCTAAACCTGTGCCATCTAATTCTGGACTCCCCCCACTTCAGGGAAAAGACCTTGTCTGTTTACCCCTATCCATTCCCCTAATGATTTTATAAACCTCGATAAGGTCACCCCTCTGCCTCTGACGTTCCAGGGGAAACAGACCCAGCCTATTCAGCCTCTAGGTGCAGCTCAAATGCACCAATCCTGGCCAACATCCTTACAAATCTTTTCTGAACCCTTTCAAGTTTCACTACATCCCTCAATTAGCAGAGAGAACAGAGTTGCATGCATATTCCGAAACTGCCCTAACCAATGTTCTGTACAGCCACAACACGACCTCCCAACTCCTACATTCAATGCATTGACCAATAAAGGTAAACACATCAAATGCCTCTTCACTATCCTGTCTGCATGTTATCTACTGTCAAGGTTCAATACAGAGAAGCATCAGGTGGTGCACTTTGGTCAGAAAACCATTGAAAGACAATAGAATAGTACCCCCTCTTTTATGAAGGAATAAAGGGACTGGATGTTTATGTGCAGAGATCGTTGAAGTTGGCAGATGAAGAGAGCAGGGAGGAGAAAGTGAGGACTGTAGATGCTGGAGACCAGAGCTGAAAAGTGTGGTGCTGGAAAAGCGCAGCAGGCCAGGCAGCACCCAAGAAGCAGGAGAATCAGAGAGCAAATAATGCATATTGTTCCTGGTTTTCTTAACAGCAGCAGAAAAGATGATGTAGATTTGAAATCAATGCCTTGTGTACAAGACAAAGGACAAACCCCTTACCCAGAGGAGACAGACATGTTCAAATAGAATTCCCCTCCAAAGGTTTCAACTGACTCGGAACAGTGACAGAGATTGGTCATGCAGAAGTGGACTCACCTCCTGTTAGTATTGGGAGAGATGGATTTCTGATCAGGTGCAGGAGAGAGGGATCGGACAGGTGTGAGGTTTGGGGATCGTGGACTGTTGCTTGCACTCCACCTTCTCTCGACAAGGTTCTTATTCTCATCCTTGTCTGTGTGTAGGACACTCTTGGAGAGAGCAAAGAGGAAAAGGGAAAATTAGTCCAATTTCTCAAAATGTGAGAATTTCCTCCCAAGCCTTAATTCAACATCTGCATTATCATATTCTAACAGTCTACACAGTCAATGAGCAACACACTCCCTTTTAAAATGTAGGCAATATCAGTCAACTCGCTCACAGCAACCTTCCTCTGACAGTGTGGTACTCCCTCCATACCTCCCCTCTGATAATGTGACAATCCAGTATTACTGAGGTGATATTTGGATTCTCTGAATGTACTGGTATGGGGATAGATTGGGAAGGGGGACTGAGGTGGCTCAGTAATGATCTTGCTGAATGAAGAGAAAACCCCACCGGCTACATAACCTCTTCCTGCTCCTGACGTTCCAGCTGAAGGTTTGGGGTCAATCCCAGGTCAGTACTGTCAGAGTGTTCCGAGATTCCTGAGAGGTAGATGAACAGAGAGAGGTAAAAGGTGTTTACGCTGCTTGGTACCATCCCTGCCTCTGAGCCATCAGGCTGTGGTTCATGTCTCACCTGTACAACCCCTATACAGGTAGATTCAGAAATATCTGGACAGAGACAGGGAGAGACACATGTCAGGGAGAGAGACACAACGTTACCATCTTAAGTTTGTGCAGGCCAAACACAATGCATATGAATCTAGAGGAACCTGGAGGCAGAGTAAATGCAGACAGTGAACCAGTGTGGCACTCAGTGCAATGGCAGTGATTTGGCAGTACTGTGGAGCAAGGCTGAAGCAGACTGGAACCCCCTCAGTACCCTACAACCAATACTCACCTCGAATCTCTGTGCAAGGAAAGTGTTTGTGGGAGATCCATCAAGGGGTCCAGGGGAACCTGCCTCTGGCCTTCAACAAACAAAAAAAAAAGCCACAATGAGACATCACAGCATTGAAAATCAAATTACTTCCATCGTTAGGAAGACCAGGCCATTGTAATTAAACTTCCCTACACAAGGCATTGATTTCAAATCTACAATTACCCCATCTCACTCAAGTCTATCAGTGCTACAATAAGGTGCTATTGTGGGGTAGCGGTAACGACTCTTGCTCTGGACCAGGAGGCCTGGGTTTATGTCCCATCTGCTCAGGGTCTGTAATAAGATACATGAACAAATGGTTGAGAGAACATAGAATAAGTATTGAGTTCATTAATGGACAAAACAAACCTATGGAAACACATGCTCAAATCCTGAAAGCTGCAGTTTGAGAATTTCACTCAGAGGTAAACCCGAATGATAGCGAGGCCCCAGGTTCTCATCACTGCCCCACTCCTCCCCTCCCAGGGAACAGGAGTCCTATTCTCGTCCAGAATGTCCCACTGTGACCGGGTGGACTCAGACTGGCCGGATGTCCACCTGACAGACCAGGTTCCAGTGATCCAGGAAGTGATGGGTAAAATGGACAGCAGTCCGACTCTTGGATCCGGCATATGGAAAACACTGAGACTCGGGTATGGTACAACAGGCCTGCTCGTCATTACCCTGTTTGTGCAAAAATCACTGGGACAGACCCTCTCACATCAACCCACATGCAATAGGGCCAGACAGAATTTACCACCATTTCTCGTAGGTACCAACTGAGGAATACTCCGAGACCATCTCAGTGTACATTACCCTCCCGACCCAACTCCCTCTTTGTCTCCCAGAACCCTTCATCCCTTTCCTCTCAACCCATTCCCTAAGGTCTATATTCTCCTCCCTCATCAGCTTGAACCATCTCCCCCTCTGGCCCTATTCCACCCCGTTACCCATTTCCCCCAAACCCTGAAGGAAGGCGCTGGGAGAAAGGGAGCAGACTGGCTTTTAAAGCAGCAGCCCCAGTTATAGCCAATCAGGTCAGTGGGAATTGAGAAAGGGTGGGTGAAGAGGAAGAGTTCAACAGACACACAAACACACATACAGACACGAACAGGTTTCGTACCCCCTGAAGCCTCTGAATGGGACAGAAAGAAGGGCAGGTCATAAAGTCGCTGAAACATTGCCCGATTCCTGCTCCATTTGTTGTAGTTACAGACACTGTTTACCCAAGTTACACTGAGCCCAACCTGGTTCCTCTCCAGCCTGGAACTGAGAAAACCTGTCCTCTCCTTTAGTCCCTGCATTAGCAGAGGTACTGGAACATACTCCATGTCCGTGCGCAGAGTCAGACTGAGGAACAGATGACCACCAGAGTATCCCTCACCCACCTCTCCTCCAAGAGGATCCTCAGCCACAGTCAACACTGGATTGATCGACAGACATAGCTGAGGACTTGCCTCACTCAGTGGCAGGCAGCAGCCTGTACACTGGTGTCGTTCATCTGAAATTTTCCACAGTTCGGCATTTCAGACCGCATTCCCAAATTTCTGCACCTCTCACAGCCACACACCTCTCAATGTCAAGGATGAGATCCCCTTCACACATTCTGATCCGGTTCTGAGCCTCCATGTTGAGCATGTCAGAGGTTTCAGTCCCATTGATGTTCGTGATCAGGTCTCCCAGCCGGAGATCCACTAAGTCTGCTTTGCTCCCACTGGTGACCTGTGAGTAGAGAAGGTAAAGAGAGGGGTTCACAATCTAAAAAAAAAGTTCTGTTTGTCTCTTTACTTATGGTGCCCAGTGCCAGCTGGATCGGTGAATTATGGACACCGGATAATTGGCAGGAGGAGCAGGGCTGTAGGGCGTGGGCAAGAGATTGAGACGCAGGGAGAATTTGTTTTCGTTTTGCAGAGGAAGCTGCTGTGATCCCAGGCATGTTGCCTAAAAGGAACAGTGATGGAAACAGCTAAAACAAAAACTTTCAAAAGAGAATTAGATAAATACATCATCACTGTCAGAGTTGCACCCATCTAGGCCAGTGGAGAGTATTCCATCACACTCCTGACTCATCCATTGAAGAGTGTGGACAGCCTTCACATGGGTCAGGACTTGAGTTACTCACTGTAGTATTCTGATCCTCTGAGCTGCTCTTGCAGTCAGGGTTTGTATAGTTAGCCCAGTCCAGTTTCTGGTCAATGGTAAACCCCAGGAGGTTAACGGTAGGGAATTCCGTGACAGTAATGTCAGTGAATGTGAAAGGGAAGTTTAAGAGTTGATTCCATCTCAGAAATGCTCGTTGCCTGGCTCTGCGTGGAGTCTGTGTAACTTTCCCCTCATCAATACAAGCTGGATATTGTCCAGCAAACACAGCATATGGACACAGGTTGCCTCAGGATGTGGGGCAGGGCACAGTGTGAGAGTGACAGAGGACCAGAGATCTTTATGGTGAAGGGACAGTAGTACAGAATGCTTGGCCAGAGCTGCAGTCTGTGTTGGGTGACATAATCACAGGTAGGCCAGCAGGAAAGTGTTGAAACAAACCTGGTTTCAGCAGCACTGCAGCAGACAGGATACAGACCAGCATGAGGCCCCACTCGTGCTCCACTTAACCGCATGGGCTTGCCAAAATATTAGATGTAAAGGCAGCCGGTAGGAGTCAGAATCCAAACTGGCTCACAACCAGACAATGGTAAGTTGGGAAATGTGAACGAATATCGAAGCGGAGACAGTATCAAAGGGCAAAACAGGCAAGGTTTTGTTTCAACCCCAGCTCAAAATTATACTGGCTCTTTACTGCCATTGATAGGGAAACAAGGTGTGGGAATATATACAGCAAAACTGAGGAGCCTGAATAAGGACAACGTGACAATTGTTCAGATTGGGTGGAACCCAGAAACCATTCCAACGTCCCACAGCAAGAGAGCTCGGTTTCCACATTTCAACAAAGGGTGGAACAAGATCTCAATCACCAAGAGTATGCGACTGACCAGACAAAGAGGTGGACGGCAAAAAGACACAAAGATAGCAAGGGGGCAGAGAGAAAGAACAAGGAAGGGAAAAAGTGAGAGAGTTTCAAAAGAAAACGTGAAAGCAGAGACAGGACAGAGAAGCAGATGGAGGGATAGCAGAAAGAGAGACGAAGTGACAAAAAACAGAGAAGCAGGCAGACAGGAAGTGAGAGAGAGAGAAGAGGGTTGGAAGGGGAAGGGTTAAAATGCTCTCAAAAGGTCAATGGTGTCGAGGGTTCTGATGGAATCTGGCTCTGAGCTCATCATCTCAACGCCCCAAGTATTAACCACATCCCAGTACATGAGCAAATGAACATGCAGTGACCGTCAACCAATGGGACTGCTGTTAAAACACTGCTGGTTGGTGAACTCCACCTGCTGTGAACACGTGACAGCAATCCCCATACAGTCCCAGACAACTGACTCCTGATACCCTCAGGGCTAATGCAGGGAGGGGGTTAATGAATGCCACTCTGCTAGTTACACCCATTTTCTGGGAATGAATTAAAAATAAACACTGGCAGCTGACGTGTCTCAGAAACTGGCTCTTCAGTGAGTGCAGGGCAGCAGTACGAGGACTCAGCTGAAACCACAAATGGGGCAACGTGCACAGCACAGCATTCAGCTCCAATCCTGCTTGAAATATCCTGACCCGAGAACTTGGAATTAAATCTCTCCTCATCCTTCCCAATCCCCTGGACTCTGGCTAGTTTCCCCAGCCGTCCACGTCGATGTAATTCCTCATTTCCAGCTCCATTTGAGGGAATCCCTCAAATGCCTGCTTCCTTTGATGGAGTATCTCTCTCCAGATGAGGTCCAGCCAGTATCAGTCAATGCTTTCCTTTACACACAACTACTTTTGTCGTGTTTGCCCAGAGAAGGAAAGCTGACAATCTCATCTTAAAACACTGACACTAAAATGCTGCTCCCCAATCAATAACATTGGTCTTAATGCACCTTCTCCTGCCAACACCCCACCATCACCCTCACTAAGGGTCACAGCAACACTGAAAACCTGATCTTAAGTTCCACTGTCAGGAAAGCATCAGACTGCTGCACGAACTGACAGATCCGTTCACATCCTTGAGGGAGGCAAAGCCTCTATCTTTGTCACCTCTGCATTGTGTGGTTAATTTTCAACTGCCTTCCCAATCAGCTTTAGGAGAGATGCCCACATCCAGGGAGTGTTTGACAGGGGACAGTGTCGGGGGAGCTTTATTCTGAATCTTAACCTTTTGCTGCCCCAATCCTGGCAATGGGACAGTGTTGACGACGCTTTACTTTGTGTCAAATGCCTTGTACCTTTTCTGACAGTACGTGATGATTAATTAATGGATTATTTAGTGTTTGGCCAGGACAGGACTAGGCATCGCCGGGGATGGGAGGATGAGACAGGGAGGCAGGCTTCAACAAAGCTCCCACCAAATTTCCTCGTTTGGAGCTGCAGAGGAGGGAAAAGGTTGAAGAACTGAGCGGGTGACAGACTAACCACTTTGACTACCAATCGGCAATAAGGGAAAATTCAGAGTGCGTTATTTAATGTCGAGCTGATTTGGAAATTGGAGAGAACGTATAAACAGGAAAGAGGAAGGAGACACAGCACAGCAAGAAACCCCAGAAAACTGCTCATTCGCAAGCAGCACGTCATTGTCACAAAGTCCAGCTCAACCCTCAATATCAGCACATTGGAAAGACTGAGTGAACACCCATACCCTCCCAATTTAGTGGGCCGAGATGTACCATCCTGCAACCAAAACAGGATGGGTCACGACACTGACCGCCAAAATCCAAATATCCAGCTGACCAACTCCAACACTGAGCATTCAGTGAGACAGGGAGAACCCATGTGGACAGGAAGGGATAGTGAATAGGGACAGAGCCTCAATGAGGCTCTAGTGGAATATGATTATGAGAAGCCTCTCAGAACAAGGGTTAATGTTGGCCATTCACTGCATCAGAGAGGTAGGGGGCAGGGAGTACTGTTCCTGTTGGTTCATGATTCAGGAAACAGAATCAAGCTTCCTCCCTGAAAATAGAAAGGAAAATATGAAGAAACCATTCAGCACAGGGGACGACAGAGGGACAGGATGGAACAGTATTTAACATGGGACTGGGCAAGAATGTTCAAGGCTGTTCAGAAATCATTTCTATTGACTTATTCCACATAGGCGCCAAGGCTTGAGCTGCTCTCTCTGTGTATCTGTACTCTCTGACTCTGCAGTTCAATGCCAAAGCTGTCATTCTGATGTCCCTCAATCATGTCCAACCCCATTCATCTCTTTTGTTTTAAAGGTGAAAAGTGGATATCACTGGCTGAGCCAGCATTGACTGCCTGTCCCTACTTGCTCTTCAGAAGGTGGTGCTGAGCTGCCTTCTTGAACCGCTGTAGTCCATGTGCTGGAGGTAGACCCACAATGCCCTAAGGGAGGGAATTCCAGGATTTTAACTAAGAGACACTGAAGGAATGGTGAGTGACTTGGAGGGGAACTTGCAGGTGTTGGTGTTCCATGTATCTGCTGCCCTTGTCCTTCTGGTTGGAAGTGGTCTTGGGTTTGGAAGGTGCTGCCTGAGGATCTTTGGTGAATTCCTGCAGTGCATCTTGTAGATAGTGCACACTGCTGTTACTCAGCACTGGTGGTGGAGGGAGTGAATGCTTGTGGATGTGGTGCTACGCAAGCAGGCTGTTTTGTCCTGGACGGTGTCGAGCTTCCCAAGTGTTGATGGAGTTGCATCCGTCCAGGCAAGTGGGGTGTAATCCATCATACTCCAGACTTGTGCCTTACAGATGATGAGCAGGCTTTGGGGAGTTATTCACTGTGGTATTCCAAGTCTCTGACCTCTTCAATGCAGGTGAGAGACATGGTGCCTGTCATTAAGGGTGGGAACGTGGGAAAGGGAGACAGAGACCATGGATAAATGAGTGTGGGGATAAAAAGACAATGTCTCACTGGTGGGGGTGAAGAGACGACAGAGTGAATGGGAGGACCAGAGGAACATCTGGAAATTGGAGAACTGAAATCTAAAGTGCTGAGGGGGGTGAGTGAGTCAGAGTCACAGAGATGTACAGAACGGAAACTGACCCTTCGGTCCAACCCGTCCATGCTGACCAGATATCCCAACTCAATCTAATCCCACCTGCCAGCACCCAGTCCACATCCCTCCAAACCCTTCCTATTCACAGACTCATCCTTTGAAAAGTTGAAATTGTACCAGCCTCCACCACTTCCTCTGGCAGCTCATTCCATACATGTACCTCCCTCTGTGTGAAAAAGTTGCCCCTAAGGTCTCTTTTATATCTTTCCCCTCTCACCCTAAACCTATGCCCTCTAGTTCTGGATTTCCTGACCCCAGGGAAAAGACTTTGCCTATTTATCCTATCCATGCCCCTCATGATTTTTTAAACCTCTATAAGGTCACCCCTCAGCCTCCGACGCTCCAGGGAAAACAGCTCCAGCCTGTTCAGCCTCTCCCTATAGCTCAAATCCTCCAACCCTGGCAACATCCTTGTAAATCTTTTCTGAACCCTTTCAAGTTTCACAACATCCTTCCAATAGGAAGGAGACCAGAATTGCACTCAATATTGCAAAAGGGGACGAACCAATGTCCTGTACAGCCACAACATGACCTCCCAATGCCTGTACCCAATACTCTGACCAATAAAGGAAAGCATATCAAACACCTCTTCACAATCCTATCTACCTGTGACTCCACTTTCAAGGCGCTATGAATCTGCACTCCAAGGTCTCTTTGTTCAGCAACACTCCCTCGGTCCTTACCATTAAGTGTATAAATCCTGCTCTGATTTGCTGTCCCAAAATGCAGCACCTTGAATTTATCTGAATTAAACTCCATCTGCCACTTCTCAGCCCATTGGCCCATCTGGACCAGATCCTGTTGTAGTCTGAGGTAACCCTCTTCGCTGTCCACAATACCTCCAATTTTGGTGTCATCTGCAAACTTACTAACTATACTTCCCGTGTTTACATCCAAATCATTTATATAAATGATGCAACGTAGTGAACCCAGTACCGACCTTGTGGAACTCCACTGGTCACTGGCTTCCAGTCTGAAAAACAACCCTCCACCACCACCCTCTGTCTTCTACCTTTGAGCCAGTTCTGTATCCAAATGGCTGGTTCTCCCCATATTCCATGAGATCTAGCCTTGATAACCAGTCTCCCATGGAGAACTTTGTCGAACGCCTCACTGAAGTCCATTTCGATCACATCTACTGCTCTGCCCTCATCAATCCTCTTTGTTACTTCTTCAAAAAACTCATTCAAGTTTGTGAAACATGATTTCCCATGCACAAAGCCATGTTGACTATCCCGAATCAGTCCTTGCCTTTCCAAATACATGTATATCCTGTCCCTCAGGATTCCCTCCAACAACTTACCCACCACTGAGGTCAGGCTCACCAGTCTATAGTTCCCTGGCTTGTCCTTACCACTTCTCTTGAATAATAGCACCACATTACCCAACCTCCACTCTTCCGGCACCTCACCTGTGACTATCGATGATACAAATATCTCAGCAAGAGGCCCAGCAATCACTTCTCTAGCTTCCCACAGAGTTCTCAGGTACACCTGGTCTGGTCATGGGGATTTATCCACCTTTACCCGTTTCAAGACACCCAATACTTTCTCCTCTGTAACATGGACATTTTTCAACATGTCACCATCTATTTCCCTGCAGCCTATATCTTCCATGTCCTTCTCCACATTAAACACTGAGCTAGCTCTTCAAGCCAGGAACACATACATTGCATTGCTGGTAAGTCACCTTATCCCAATCCAACAATTCCCATTTCCACAAATAGAGCTCTCCTACTAGCCATGAGAGTCCTGTTCCAGTTTTCAACCATGAGCCACACGGAGCAGAGGCAGAGAACTAGGCGCAACGCAAAGGCAGTAAACGTGACTCCCTCCCCAAGTCGCACTGTACCTGACCTTCCAGCAGAGCCAGCCAACAGAGTGTCCCCTCACTCAGCCTAACTCCACCCCACAAAAGGCTTCGGTCCGCCCCCAAGGTCCGCCGGGCACTCACCTTGGAGACGGCGATTTTCTTGTGAAAGTCTCTGCCGCCGGTAATACGGAATCCCCAGGGTCCGGGGCCACACAGTTTCACCGTCCGAGACATCTCGCTGCGCGTCTGCAAACCATCCAGACGGGCGTCCGCCCCTTAAACCTCCGGCTCCACCCTTCCATATCCCTCCCTCTGTCACACACACTCCCTCCCGCTGCTCCTGCTCACCTTTGTTAGAAATCCGGATCCTCTCAAACCTCCTGGCTCTGCTCTTAGAGAACTATCACTCACTGACTCAATTTGAGACACAAACCATCAACCCGGCTCCCACCAGGAGTACGGTGAGTCGCAGTTGAACTGTGCTGCCGTCCACAGTCAAATAGCCGTCCATTTCAGGCGTGTTTCCATTCAAGGGGAGTTGAGACGGAAGCATGGAGAGTTCAGACGGCCACTCGGCCTCCTCCTAACCGAGCCCTGTTGTAGGTGGAACACTTTCACAAAACCCAAAACGTTGCTTCATCATTAATCTCCTAAAAACCAGACGTCAATTCCTCAGTCCTCTTCCACTTCAAATACCACAATTCTTAAATGTTTGCTCTGGTGATGAAATCCCTCCATTGTCTCTCCCCTTCCCTGTCTCTGTTACTCAACTCACTCCCCACAGTTCTCTCTCTCTCTCAACATTTACTTGCCCAAGATCTTGGAGCACAGTTCAGCTACTCAGCCCATTGAGTCTGTTCTGCAGCCAGATGGAGTTTCTTCAGTCTGCTCCAAGGCCTTCTGAAACATCTCCACCAGCCTCTGAGTGTCCCCCGTTTGTGGAGAGGTTTTGTTCATTTTCAATGTGGAGAAACAGGGAGTGCTGAGGGCTAAACTCAGCTCAAAGCCAATCGTGAGCAGCTCCCAGTGCACCGTGATACTTGTCCCCACCTTCTAAATGCTGAACAAATTCAGACCTCAGTCAACATTTATTGCCCTTTGAGAAGGTAAGGTGAGCTGCTTTCTTGAACCACTGCAGTCCCTGTGCTGGAGGTAGATCTGTAATGTTCCTCAGGGAGGGAATTGCAGATTTTAACTAAGCGACACTGAAGGAACTGTGACTTCTGTTTTTGTCCCTGATTCACAGTGTGAGTGCTTCTTTCGGTTTTTATTCAGATCTTAGAAAGGTTGTAAAATTAAAATTCCACAGCCCTCCTGATCAAGCACAAATTGCCTTCTCATAAGATTGCTGGAAAGGCCAACTGTTTCCCAAAGCACCGTTGCATGAAGGGAACTTGGACAGGACTGGGCCTCACCTTGCTCCGGTGCCACACAATGTACCTGACTCCTTCCTGATGCCCTCAGGCTGTTAGGGAGGGGCAATGAATGTGGCTTTGCCAGTTCCACCCACATTCCAGCAGCCAATTAAAAACAAACATTAGGAAACCACACATGTGTCAGAGTTGTAAACAGAGAGTATTGGAGATCCTCAGGAGGTCAAGCTGTATCCATGAGGAGATAAACATTTCTGACTGCGGACATGTCCTCAAGACCAGGAAGCACATGAGTGGTGGTCTGTGATAAGGTGCAAGGCCTTATGGAAGATGAAATTCCAAAAAGGACAGTGGTGTGGCCCATCATGGGAATGGGACAATATAAGAAACAAGAGGAGTTTCGAGGAAAGGGCTAACAGGCAACAGCAGAATTGGCTGTTTACCAGAAGCTGCCATTGACAATGCTGATGGGGCTGGTCTTCAGCTGAAGTGGCTAGACCCCATGTTGACTCCAGAACGGTGGAAAGACGAGGGGGAGCTCTACAAACTGAGACTGTACCTCACTGGAAAAATGTGAGGACTGAGGAGAGAGAGGTCAGAGCAGGACTGAAAATGTCTCTTCAGAATTGGAGGTGGAGGAGTGAAAGAAGGGAAAGATTGAAATCAGAAATGGACCCTTGGAAGGTGAAGGAAGAGTAGACATTGAAGCAAAGTTGATAGTTTGGGTGAGGGCAGGAAATAACAGTGATCCTGACAGTCACTGATGTACCTGTCAGAAATCTCACAATACCAGGTTATAGTCCAACAAATGTATTTGAAATCATGAGCTTTCGGAGCGCTATTCTGTCGTCAAGTGAAGTACTGATGTACCTGGAAAGTATTCAGGGTCAACCTCAGGGAAGAGTTGAGGGGGACCGAGAATGTGTCTGTCTGCACCACAGTAGGTACTTGTATTTTCCCCACTGTAACATCATTTACTATAGTCCTTCAGCTCCCTCCAATTTCTGCTGAATCCTTTGTTCTATGTCTTAGTAAAGTACTTCACCCCATTGCTGCCTGGCCCCTCACATCCCACCCTCTTTGTAATCTTGACCCATCCATGAACTCTGTTACTTGTGTCTTAATTCACAGCAAATCGCCTTTCTGATCATCCTGTGCTCACTAACCTACACTGACTCTCACTACAGCAACTCCCTGATTTTTAAAATTCTCATCATTTGTTTGAAATTGCTCCTTGGCCTCTCCCCTCCCTACCTCTGTATCTGTTAGCAATACTGCAACCTTCAGAGACTGAAGTTCTGGCCTCGTGAACATTCCTCATTCTGAAGTACTGCATCAAGACTCCATCGAATGGTTCAATAAATGAGGGTTGTAAACAGAAGAGATGTGGTCAAACAGCTCCCATTGTCAGAGGACACAGATTCAATGTGATTGTCAAAAGGAGCAATGGCGGTGTGAACAATGCACTCTTTCATGCATCCAGTGGTGCTATCCAAATGCAATTTCACTGCACCTTTCAATTGTTGTTGTCCCTCCCACTGCCATTGCATTCAGTCAAAGAAGCAGAAAGCTAGAAGCGAGGCAGAGGAAATGGAGAAGTTCACAGATTGAGGAGGAAGGAAATTCAGCGATGTGTCTTCAGAGAAGGCTGAGAGTCTCAGTGACGATCACCACAACCCTGTCATTTGCAGTTTGACCACATCCTCTCGGAACACAATCAGCTTCTCTTTTATTGTTAAACCCCGACTGGGCCATCAGTGACAAACAACCTCGCCCAGATGCTCTTATTTGCACACACTGCCTGGAGATAGAGAGAAACAGGGATCACTCCTCTGACAAGGATCATTATTCCAGGTCTGGAATAGTGCCAGGAAAGTCCTACCCTCTTCATTGTTTGTTTCTGGGAGGGGTGTCACTGGCATGACTCGGATGTACTAGTTGACCTGGGCAGGTGATGATGTTGGTGAGCTGCCTTTTTGAATCACGGAGAGCAGGTTTGACACAACCGAGTGTCCCTCAAAGAAGCAGTGACAGGTCAGGGTCAGTGCCATTGAGGTGGTACTGGAGTTGTATTTTGGGTTGAGAGGGCAGGTTTCCTTCCTCAAGGATCTCAATGAGCCAATGGGATTTTGAGACAATTCCACAGTATTAGTGACTTCAGTTTGGAGAAGATTTTCTGTTTTGTTCTGAAACTGAATTCTAATTCTCAAAGGATTATCATAGGATTTGAATTCCCACAAGACTGAGAGAAATTATCAACCTGACTGCACCTTCCACACCATTCCCAATCCTTTCAATTCCCTTTATACCCAAAAATCTGTCAATCTGAGCCGTGAATATAATCAACTAAGCACCTATAGCTCGCTGAGTATGAGAATTCCAAAGATTTGGCACTTTTTGAGGAGGTTTATTTTTGTTACAATCCTAAATTGATTGAGATTGGACCGCCAGGGAACGTCTTTTTCCAGCATCTATCCTGACAAGTCCCTGCAAGTTTCCTGTTGTGAGATCCCTTCTTATTTTTCTGACGTCCACAGAATTGAAAAGACAATCTCTAGTGGTCCAGGTAGCAGTCAAGTGAACCAACCTTTCCTGTACTGCCTCTGGGTCAAGTGTGTCCTTCCTTAGGCAAATAAAGCATGCACGGGTTAGGTTTGATCTCACCAATGATTTGTATCACTGGAGTAAGATCTCCATCTTCCTAGATTCCAATACTCTTGTTAAAAATAAAGTACCTTTTGCCTTTCTAATTGCCTGCTGTACATACAATTGTGTGAGTCTGAAGTGAAGTCAAATGTAAACTCTGTTTCTCTTTCCAGAGATGCTGCCAAATTTGCTGTTTTCTCCAGCATTTTGCGTGTTAATTTTATGTCACTATGATCAGGTACAAAGTCACCCAGATCCGCCTGAAAGTGAACATTTCCCACTCTCTCTCTCTCGACCAGAAATACCCAAAGTGCAAACTTTACACTGCACTGCCACGTTCCTCTCCACCGACCCATCTATCACCCTTGACAGCTCATTTGGGAGCTGTTGTCGAAGAAGTCATCTTGGTAAAGGAATACACCATGAAGTTGAGCATGACTTCTGACAGTGACTTTTATTGAAAGGCAGATATTTGCAGAGTACCCTTCCCAAAGTGCTGATCAGATAATGCAGTGGTTACGATCATAGGAAACACAAACCACTTACATTGAGTTGATAGAGGGAGTGATATACATGGGAGAATATTCACTCTTTGCTTCCAGTTGTGGCCCTCAGATATTTAACCAAGAGCTGGTGCAGACTGGTTTCAGTGATTGACAGTGTCTCTGACATTGCAGCACACCCTCAGTACTCCCTCAGGAATGTTAACCATTCTTTCCTGTTCAAAATTCTCAAATTTCCACAACCATTTGATGCAAGCTAGAGTTCAGAGGTCAGCGAGTGAACCCACCCAGTCAGGGCATGTTATAGTTATAGTGTTAAGGAAGATTCCCTCCATCAGACTGTGGATATCAGGCCAGAGTCACCGAGTGAGGTACAGAATAATGAGCCAGTGAGCCACAAACACAAACACGCTGACAGACAAGATTAACTCACCAATCCTGTCAGTTCTGACAGCCTGAGAATCTGCTGGGATCCAGCACAGGGACTTCTAACCCAATTCTCTACCTGCTCCATGCTTCTCTCTGCAGAATGGCAGCAGACACACTTTGGATTACTCTTGTCTCTCTCTCTCTCTCTCTCCCCCTCTCTCCCTGTTCAAGTCAGAGATATTGAGTTAAAACTATAAGCTAAAGGCAACATCGGTGAAATGGTACAATTTTAAAAGGGGTACAGGAGCAGAGAAATTTGGGCCTACCTGTGTACAAATCTTTGAAGCTGACAACAAGTTGAACTGGCTGTTAACTAAAACAATCTTCTGGAGGTACCAAAGCAAGGTAATCACCTGTCAGTGGTTAGGTTTCTGTTGGGGTATCGCTTTGAATCCTGTACATCACACTTGAGAAGGGATTTCAAGGCCATGGAGACGTGAGGGATTGACTTCTGGTACTTGGAAAAGCTGGTACTGTTCTACATCAAGCAAAGAAGTTTCCAGGAGATCGAATGTTCAGCGTTAAAAATCATGAAGGATGACTTGGAAGAAACTGTTAGTTGTGGCAGCAGGTGTTTTTAACCAGATATACAGGGGAGATGGGAAGAAAATATTTTTTTAAAAATATAGTGAGTGGCTCTGATTTGTAACACACAACTGAAAAGGGCAGTGGAATAACGTTCTCCATGGTAGACTTCAGCAAGTCATTTGATAAGGTTCCCCATGGTAGGCTCATTCAGAAGGTCAGGAGAAATGGGATACAGGGGAACTTAGCTGTCTGGATACAGAATTGGCTGGTCGACAGAAGACAGCGAGTGGTAGTAGAAGGAAAATATTCTGCCTGGAAGTCTGTGGTGGGTGGTGTTCCACAGGGCTCTGTCCTTGGGCCTCTACTGTTCATAATTTTTATTAATGACTTGGATGAGGGGATTGAAGGATGGGTCAGCAAGTTTGCAGACGACACAAAGGTTGGAGGTGTCGTTGACAGTATAGAGGGATGTTGTAGGCTGCAGCGGGACATTGACAGGATGCAGAGATGGGCTGAGAGGTGGCAGATGAAGTTCAACCTGGATAAATGCGAAGTGATGCATTTTGGAAGGTCGAATTTGAAAGCTGAGTACAGGATTAAGGATAGGATTCTTGGCGGTGTGGAGGAACAGAGGGATCTTGGTGTGGAGGTACATAGATCCCTTAAAATGGCCACCCAAGTGGACAGGATTGTTAAGAAAGCATATGGTATTTTGGCTTTCATTAACAGGGGGATTGAGTTTAAGAGTCGTGAGATCTTGTTGCAGCTGTATAAAACTTTGGTTAGACTGCACTTGGAATACTGCGTCCAGTTCTGGTCGCCCTATTATAGGAAAAATGTGGATGCTTTGGAGGGGGTTCAGAGGAGGTTTACCAGGATGCTGCCTGGACTGGAGGGCTTATCTTATGAAGAGAGGTTGACTGAGCTCGGACTTCTTTCATTGGAGAAAAGGAGGAGGAGGGGACCTAATTGAGGTGTACAAGATAATGAGAGGCATAGATAGAGTTGATAGCCAGAGACTTTTTCCCAGGGCAGAAATTGTTAACACGAGGGGTCATAGTTTTAAGCTAGTTGGAGGAAAGTATAGAGGGGGTGTCAGAGGCAGGTTCTTTCCACAGAGAGTTGAGAGAGGATGGAATGCGTTACCAGCAGCAGTTGTGGAAGCGAGGTCATTGGGGATATTTAAGAGACTACTGGACATGCATATGGTCACAGAAATTTGAGGATTCGTACATTAGGTTTATTTTACATGAGGATCAATGGTTGGCACAACATCGTGGGCTGAAGGGCCTGTTCTGTGCTGTACTGTTCTATGTTCTAAGAAGGTTCAATGATAGGGTTAGATGGTAGGACAGTGCTAATGGTCAAGGTCAGTAAATCCCAAGGACAATGTTAATGTTCTGGGACAGGAGTTCAAATTCCAGCACTGCAGACATTATTATAGCGGGGATTGAAAACTTCAGTTTGTTGAACTCTGTCCTCTGTCAGGTCTGTCTTTAAAGCAGTTCATTCTAAGCAAGCACCCACTCACTCAGCAACCTGATCTCTCCTTCCATTATGCCATATTACACTTTGATAGATCATACCATATTGGGAAGCACACAGGGCGCGGTCACTCTATGAAAAGGGGCTATGTAAATGCAAGTTTTTGTGTGTAACATGATGAGGCAATGAACCTGTAAGTAGTGACAGTTTCCAACAATTCTGTTCCTTGGCCACAGAATACCTGAAAGGAAAGAATTCCTGAATCTGTGATATCTTTTTTTATTGGAAAGTATAGGACATTTATACAAATATATGATGAGTAAATAGTGACACAGATGAAAGACTGAACTCAGCATGATTCCTGGTACACAGCTGTGAGGGTCGAGCACTAGATTCTGCAGACAGCCACAGCACAAAGATCACAAACCCACCCCGGGACATAGTTAGAGACAGCCAAAAATATCAGCAGCTGGATCCCTTCTGAAGACAGCAGCCTGGAACACTTTCCACATGGGGAGGGCACTTGCTCCTCCAGCCTGGGATCATCCTGTGCCTGTATTCTGGCAGTGTCTGCTCAGCATCTTGCTATTTGAATCTGTGTGACGACTCACTGACAGTCCCCATCACCCTGCCACTGCCATTCATTTAGAAGGAGCTCACAGCCCTGGGCTGATCTCAGCAAACAGAGTCTGGACTCTCACAGTCTAGACTCTCGCTGCCTGCAGTTTCACTGTCTGGGACTCACGTAGTTTGGGACTCTCCCAGTCTGGACTCAGGTAGAGGTCTGCTTTGTGGCTGTTCAGATCGCCCCCTTCTGAAATGCAGCATGGTTTCTACCTTTCACTGAGCTCTTGGAGAACCTGACAGAGCTGACTGGATATGTGTGCATCAGAGGATTGACTCTGATGGGTGACTGTCTCAGTATGTGAGGGGGTTCCCTGAGTAACTGTCCATTCCCAGTATGGGACGACTCCAGGGTGAGGAATGATAAGCTCGATCCTGCACACCAAACACTCAGCAGTATCCCCAGTACTCCCCGTCACAGCACAGTCACTCCTGTAGCTGGGAGTCATGTGATTCCTTTTGATTCATCACAACAGTCCCCAACTCTCCACCCCGGCCTTGAGACACACTTCCACTTGGATCTGGTAGATCCTATCAGTTGATTAATCTCTTCTCGACCCAGTTCCGGTTCAGGTCCACACTGAGCAATAATGAGTAGGTGGAGGACAGGTTTCAGATCACAGGTCTCAAGGGAATATTATCTGACCTTAAAGTGACAAACAGAGAGAGAGAGAGAGAAGAGGAGGGGAGAAAGATAGAGGAAGAGAGACAGAGAGAGGGTGAGAGAGACACAGAGGCAGAGAGACAGTGCACTAGAGAGAGACAGAGAGACAGAGGAAGCGACACAGCAAGGGAAAAACTGTGAGATTGAGAGAAATACAAAGAGGGAGAGAGAGTAATCAGGCCTGAATGACTGTAATGAAGGTCATATTGTTGATGAAGAAGATTAAGCTGGTCGCACATAGTTCCCAGGGAATGTTCCGAAATTGTTGGTCCGGCGAGATGTACCTGCAAGGTAGAGACAGAAATGACCAAGTGAAGAAGATCAAGTTCTTGGCTACAGCTTGAATCTGTGTTGCACAGCTCAAAAACTCTGAATGCGAGGGTTTTCTTGAGGCTGATATGTGAGAGCACAGGACCTACCTACAAACCAGCCATCATCGCATTTCTCCATCACATCGACAAGGTCACCTTCCATCAGTTCCAGTTCATCTGCATTCACTGGATGGTAGTTATACAGTGCCCGGTACCTGCGACACAGAGACAATTCAGTCACATGGTATCAGCTGACCAACTCTTCTCCCCTAGAAATCCCACGCCATTTCCTCTATCCTCAGAGAGCTATCACTCTGTCGACACCTTCAGACCAGCCTATCTGTATTACCCCTGATAACAGACTGGAGAATAATGGACCATCTCAGAATACAATCTGGCTCCTTCCTCTGAGACACATCCCATCAACCCCATCAACACCTCGACCATTGATCCTGATCTTCCCAGGTATGATACCTGAGTGATTCCCACCAATACCATTGGATCCCATCCCTAAACATGGAGTGAACAAGTTAGGGTTACTCACGGACTCCAGCTTTCACCAATTCCAGTTCTGGTATTTTCTGTCTGGTATCCGACAAGCTTCATAGGATTTCTGTGAGATTGCAGTCTGGGGTCAGAGGACACCTGAAATGATCCAATCAGCAGAGGAGAAAGAGTTGAGTTTGAGAAGCAGCAGGGTTCATGGTGCCCTGACCTCACCTGTGTGCCCATGGGAAGTGGGCACAGCGTGTTTGTACCCAACTAAGGACAAATCAATCATGAGAGAGAGAGAGAGAGAGAGAGAGAGACTCGGAGCACTCCCTGTGAAACCACATCCGGCCACTCTGAGCTAACCTTCTTCAGCAGTCTGACTTCTTCTTGCACACTTTGCAAAGTCAGAGGTCACATGACATCAGGTTATCATCCAACAGGTTGCTCCTTTGACAGGCAAAGTGCACATTATGCACTTTTACATTCCCATGGCCAGCAGACACAGCCTGGTGTAACCATACTGTTTCTGGGTCAGAATAGGACCCCCAGTGGGGCTGCTCTCCATATGCTTAACGTAACTTAATGGGTGCAATCTGGGAAGTGTGGGCCAAGGTGGTTTCTGATCAGAAGCAGGGATTCTGCGCTGCCTGTCATTCTGGTCTCTTGGAGGAATCGGTGATTGACAGATTCAGAGACTGGGAGAAGCTGCAGCTTCTTCTGGCTGGTCTGATCTCAGTCCAGAACAGGGAGGACACAGGTCGGGCTTGGAAATTGTGGAACTCAATGCTGAATCCGAGAGGTTGTAAAGTACTTCAGTGGCAAATGAAGTGCTGTTCCTCCAGCTTATGTTGTGTTTCATGGGAATTTTGCAGTAGACCCAGAACAGAAAAATTAGTACAAGAACAAGTTGGTTGATTCAAATGGCAAGCAGCTCACATGTCAGGGCCATTCCTTTGGACAGAGCAGATGTGTTTTGCAAAGTAATTACCCTGTCTGCATTTGGTCTTGCCAATGTAGAGGAGACCGCATTGTGAGCAGTGCTTTAGAATACTGGATTCGGCCAGAGGACCTGTTTCTACACTGCAGAGGACACTGCAGGGATGCTATGATTCTAAGCACAAGGAAATCACTGCTTTACTGGAAAGTGTGCTTCAGTTCCTGGACAGTGAGCAAGGAGAAGCAGAATGTTAGGCCTTCTGTGATTTCTTGGGAAAGTGCCTTGAAAGGGATGAGGACGTGTGGGAAGTGACAATGGAGTTTACCAGGGTGTCACAGAGAGAATGGTCCCTCCGGAACACGGAAAAGAGAGGGAATAGGAAGATGCGTTTGGTGGTGTCATCCTGCTGGAGGTGGCAGCAATGGCAAAGATTGACTCTTTGATTTGTGGATACTGGCAGTACTGGCATGATACCCTATCATGTTCTGGGAAGGAGGGGAAAGAGTGAGGGCAGAAGTGCAGAAAATGGTTGAGGGCCCTATCAGTTATAGTGGGAGGGAATTCTTGGCTGAGGGAAAAGACAGACATGTTGGAGTGCCCCTGTGGAAGGAGGGATTATTGGAACAGACATGATGGAGGTCGACAACTTGGGAGAATGGAATAGAGTCCTTACATGAAACAGGAAGTGAGGAAGGGTATTGAAGGTATATGGTAAATCTGGGTTTGTGGCCAGCCTATCTCCAGAAATGGAAACACAGACGTCAAGGAAGGGATGAGTCAGAGACAGACCAAACGAAGATGAGTGAAAGAAGCAAATTGGAAGCAAAATTGATTATTTTTTTCAATTCTGGACAAGCAGCATCATTGATGTACAGAAGAAACAGGTGGGGTGGGGACCCAGATAGGATTGGAACAAGGAATCTTCTGGACCCACAAAGAGACAGGCATAACATGTGGGCACCCATGGCTACACCTTCAACTTGGAGAAAGCGAGATCAGGTAAAGGAGAAGCTGTTCAAACTCAGAATGATCTCATCCAGGTGAAGGAGGGTGGTTTCGGATGGAGACTGTTGAGCCTCTATTTGAAGAAGAAGCAAAGAGCTTTCAGACTGTCCTGATGGAGGGGGGTTGGGGTGAAAGGATTGTGCAGGAGATGGACAGAACCAGTGGAACCGCTGCAAAGTGTCAGAAAAAAATCACAAATGTAACTGGGGAGAGACAGGACAAGGAGGGAAAAGTCAAGTCAAGATAAGAAATGAAGGTCAATGGGAGAGGAACAGGCTGAAAGGTCATGTCAGCAAGGGCAGTCCGATTTGTGGATTTGGGAAATAATATGGTGGAAATGTGTCAGTCCAGATTCCTCCCCAGAAAGGAAAGTGTTTGTCCTCTCTCTGAAATAGGAAATTATTTGGAAGCTCCTTGAACTGCAATTGCTGCTTTTCATGAAACTTTCCAGAATGGATTCAACTCCATTTTGTACATTTCTTCTCAGAGTGTGGGTATTGCTGCCAGCTGAACATCCTGAATTGTCCCAAGATGGTGCACAGGGTGTTATTGTAAATTCATTAGCTTTTCTTCTGTGGCACATGGGCAAACAACGCTCTGATTTAATTATTCTTATTTTTGTTTTCATAGCTGTCTACAGCTTTGTCCCTCCCTGTGTCTGTCATCTCCTTCAGCACCACAAGCACTCCTCGAACCTTGGCTTCTTGTGCAATCCAAAACTGAATCACACCACCATTGGTGACTATGCCTTCAGTTCCCTCAGCCTCAAGCTCTGGGATTCTCTCCCTGCAACTCTCCACTTTGCTTTCCATCCTTAAAACCCTCCTTAAGGCTCACTCCTTCGACTGAGGGTTTAGTCATCCGTCCCTCATATATCCTTGAGTGGCTCACTCTTGTATTTTATTCTAGAATGCTCCTTGGGACATTTTGCAACATGAAGGATTTATATCAACTGTGATCAAGATCCATAAATATATCATCGACTTTTGGAAATTTTGTTTCTAAAGTGGAGAAATGATGTGTAGCTTTAAGTTTGACTTGTATGTCTATATTGTGTGTATTAAGAAGGGGAGACATGGTTTCACTTCACACTTGTTATGCTAAGGGTGTTGGAATGTCTAAAGCTTATTGATATATACATTTTTGTGAGGGTTTACAAACTTGATACAGCCTGAGTTGAATACAGGTACATGAGGGAAAAAAATGTCGAGATAAATAATCTGCTCTTATCTAGTGACAAGAGTCCAGCATCTAGATTAGAGTGGTGCTGGAAAAGCACAGTAGTTCAGGCAGCTTCCGAGGAGCAGTAAAATCGATGTTTTGGGCAAAAGCCCGAAAGGGATCTGATGAAGGGCTTTTGCCCGAAACGTCGATTTTACTGCTCCTCAGATGCTGCCTGAACTACTGTGCTTTTCCAGCACCACTTTCATATAGACTCTGGTTTTCAGCATGTGCAGTCATTGTTTTTACCAAGAGTCCAGCATCACAGAACGACAGAATAATCTTGGTGGCAGTGTCTGGAGGTTCAGTCAAAGCAAAAAAGTGGCTTTTGTTTCGCAGTCTCCATCAAAGTCAGGGGCTGGGACAAACTCCTGAGTGTTTTAAGAGAAAAAAAAATCTAGAAACAGAAAACTGCTGAAGCCAAGGGTATGGAAGATCCATGGGTTTGTTCTGAGCATGTTATGTGCTGAGTTTGTTATGTGCATAGAAGATATTAAAAAGAAATTTCTGGAAACAATACTCCAAAGGAACAAGGAATATTAAAGTGGAGAGAGGGTAACCCTACACTGCAGTTTGAGTATTCTGTTAGATTGCTATTCACTGCAAAAATTTGAAAATTTATTCTTGATATTTATAATAAGACATTTCAAATAGTTCTTGTATAATGTAATTAAGTTGGTATTTTCTTTTACATTTACAAATACTGAACTTTCTGTCCTTTTGTTAAAGTACATTGGCAGCCTCTTGTGAAGACATTCAGTGATTGCAAACAAAAAGCAAAAGTAGAGTTTAGAATCTATCCAACCAGATCTCATTCTGGGATCCAATTTATCCAACGTGGCATCCACTAGGGTGACAACACAACTCAAGTTGTTTGCAATCGCTTACCTGGGAGGTCTGCACTGGTTGCTTAGTGGAGGATACAGTCGCCATGGTTCCTGTGTCTACTGCTGGTTGAGGTGGTGGTGACGACAGCTGCCAGGAGAGAGGGCCAATGGGACTGCCTCCATGCTGACTGGTTGGCAAAGCTGGCATTGCATGCTGATTGGTGTTCGATACTACAACTGCCTGCTGTCTGCTGGTTGGCATTGGTACAGAATAGTGACTGGCTGGTTGTCTGGTCAATGAATCTGATCCCTCCATTTTTGTGGAGACTGGTGAGCTGGGGGAATAATACTGGGTTGGTAGAGTTGAAGAAGTATTGGGGTAATGCTGGGTTCGGGCGATGGATGGGGTGGTGGAGTAATGCTGGGTTACAGGGGTGTGGTAACGCTGGGTTGGCAGTGTTAGTGAAGTGTTCAGATATTGCTGGCTTATGAGGGTTGGGGAGGTTTTCGGGTATTGCTGGGTTGGCAGAGTTGATGAGCTGTAGGTGTATTGTTGCATTTTAGGGGTAGGGTTGGGGGATGTTTTTAGATATTGTTGGGTTGGTACAATTGGTGAGTTGTTGGGGAATTGTTGGGTTTTTGGGGTCGTGTTGGGGGAGGTTTGCAGGTATTGCTGGGATGGTACAATTGGTGAGCTGTTGGGGAATTGTTGGGTTTTTGGGGTCGTGTTGGGGGAGGTTTGCAGATATTGCTGGGATGGTACAATTGGTGAGCTGTTGGGGAATTGTTGGGTTTTTGGGGTTGTGTTGGGGGAGGTTTTTAGATATTGCTGGGTTGGTACAATTGGTGAGCTGTTGGGGAATTGTTGGGTTTTTGGGGTCGTGTTGGGGGAGGTTTGCAGGTATTGCTGGGTTGGTACAATTGGTGAGCTGTTGGGGAATTGTTGGGTTTTTGGGGTCGTGTTGGGGGAGGTTTGCAGATATTGCTGGGTTGGTGAAGTATCACCATGAGATAAGGTTGAAGGGCTTGGTGAAACATTGCAGTGTTGCTGCATTGGAAAAGTTGATGGACTATGGGGGGACTGCTGACTTTGGGAGATTGGAACTGAGCCAACAGCACTCTTGACTTTTGGACTTTTCACCACTTGTACGTAATTGGCCGGAAAGATTCCTTGTCGGTTGGTGCCTGTTATTCTTCCTTCGAACCAATTGTCATCGACTCTTCGTATCAATGAGATTGTTTCACCCTGATACACAAACAAACAATCAGCTGAGGTGTTCTGGACTAGGGTGAAATATCGCCTGACTCTAATCCAAACTCCTCTGGTTTGCTGCATACTTCCTCATCCACACTTCTGTGACCTCCAGAGCTGACTGTGAAGTGGATGGTCTCATGCATCCTAACCTCAGTAAACCTCATCTCACCCAGAACTGTACTATCCTGGATTTGATCACCTGGAGAGGCTCCCTGTTAAGCAATCCCTCCATTTCAAAATTCTCATTCTCGTTTTCACACCTTTCAATATCTCTGGAATTTCCTTTACGTCTACAACTTTCAAATATCTCTATGCTTTATGAAGTGTGGCCTTTTACACATTCTCAGTGTCCATCATTCTATCCTTGGCACCATGTTTTCAGCTGCCTGGATCCTAAGCTCTGGAATTTCTTCTCTTTGCACCTCTAAATCTCACTTTGCCTTTAACATATTCCTTAAAACTAACCAGTTCAATTAAACTGTTACACATCTGTCTCAACACCTCCTGACGTGACTTGGTAACAAAACCTTTCCTCGATAACTGCTCCTGGGAAGTGCCTTCGGTAGTTTTACAAAATTAAAGGTGCAATATACATTTGCTGTCATAACTGTTGATCATTCTACAAGATGCTGCGATTACCCACATCCAGGAACATGGACATCCTCAAACTAGAATTAACTTCTATCTTCAGAAACCAGGATTATCTGGTTGATACCTTTAAATTTATGAAAAGAGCTGAAAGGATAGATGTGGAGAAGATGTTTTCACTTGTAGAGAGAAGGAGACTCAGGGCAGAAATAGAAGTCAGAAAACAATCTAATGGGGGAATAGAGTCAGATGTAGGAGATGAAATGTCCTCTTGTGGAGCAGAGACACCAGGAGGGATCACTTGGGCTGAATATGCTGTCAGTGTTGTCCATATTCATGATATCTGGGATAAGGCAAACATTCTGCTAACACTCTTTTAAATTACTGACACCACCTCAACCATGATTCCTGCACATGGATCACTCTCTCATTTTGGTCACTGCCCAGGCTCAAACTGCAGTTAGCAACTCAACTTTCTGCACTTGTCTAACTTTCCACTCACCCAAGTTTCTCACTGAGCTCTGCACGTCTGCATCAATTCCTTTCCACTGCAGCACTCATAGGGCACTCATAGAGTTTTCTCCTTGTCCTTGGCTCACTCCCACTCTGAACAAGGCTCACTGTCTGTGGCGGCCTTCTGTCTCCTAAGGTGATGGTTTCCCTGTGATAGTCAGCCTTGTGTTTGGCTCACATTAGCACAGAAATCTCTGGGATATTTGCTGCAGAAGATGACAGTGGGTATGACTCATTAGCTCTGTTTCTCAGGGCCCTCTTCTCAGCCAGTTGATCTTTCTGCTTCTGTTCACCTTTCCACCATCTCCCAGTTGGCAGTGTTAATGTCCTTGCTTGCAGGTGTCCTCGATCCAGAGATATGGGTGCCAGGATGGTGTGGCCCAATGGTCAGCTCACTATGTGGAAGATCATTGAGTGTACAGCTTGCCTTCATTCAATGAATGTGGCCCAGCCAATACAGATTTGTTGGCTTCGCAATGAGTTGGTAAGCTTATCTGACCAAGACATACCAGAGGTATCTTAGACAGAGAAGGTGGAAATAGCTCAGCCTTTTCACCTACCGAACATATGGTTCTCAGGCCTCACTATGTAGAAGAGCTTGTAGAGGTTAGGGTTTGGTACACTCACAGTGTGGTGTTCTTGATCAGGACGCTGTTGGTATACACTCTGTTACTCAGTTCAGATATAGCACTGCAGCTTTTGTGTTGCCTGTGTTGATTTCAGCATCAAGTGATAGTTGAGTGAGACCTGCAACGCCGAAGTCGATGAAGTCATACTCAGTGTTGATAAATGGCAGGGTAGCAACATCCTGGATGATGGCATTGTCTTCCTGATGTTGATGGTCAAAATAGACCATTTCCAGGTGTAAGAGAGTTTGTGTGTTTGCGCTGAAAATGTTCCTCAGTGCAGAATGTTCATGTGGGATCAGTGGCGTTAAGCAGCTCTCAGATAAGAATTTGGTGCACTTTTGCCTTAGATCTCAGGCAAGCACAGCTTTCTGTCAGTTCTGTATCATTAAGGAGACATTCTCTGTTGATGAGCTGAAGGCCTGTGACAGCAGCAAAGAGAATAATATGCTGAGGAAAGTGTTCTGATGTTGTCCGATTATGAGCTGGCCTTATCCACCATACTGTTATCAGTCGAGGAGGTCACAGTGAGGTGTTTAACAGGCAGCAAGTATTTTCCAGCTATTCCCATGTTTGCATTCCTTCGTCAGATTGATGAAGGCATTACCTCCTTTGTTCAGAGCTTTTCTTTTGCAGCTGTAGGACTGAGATGATCACAACAATTGTAGATCAGACCATTACTTAGGATGAGGGTTGGATATGTCTTACCAGGACCTGCAGTCTGACAAGGGGAATTTGAGCAACTACTTTTCCCGTGATGTGCATCAGGAGGGAGAGATGTTGATAGCTGTTGCAATTGGCTGCAGCCACCCTTGTTCTTGGGCAGGGTCACAATCTTTTCATCCCACATTTCTTACCGCACTGGCCTCTACCGCGTGTAGAGGCTGGGAAGTTTGTGCAGATGCTGCAGGATTGCTGGTTTCCCCTGATTGAGAAGCTCTGATGGTGCAGCATCAGCTGCTCCACCGTAGCTTTGATATCCATCGTGACAAGCAGGCTCTCTATGATGTCTGGAGCTTCCTCCGTGACAGTGTTCTCCCCACAGTATAACAAAGGTACTGTTGGAGTCCAAACAAGAGTCCCTGTACAGACTGGGTCAGTAAGACAATACAGTCACTGGGAATGTTGTCAAAAATCTGGTGAATTGCAGGGAATGCACAACTGCTCCAACACTCACTGAACCTGAAATTGCTCGACTGTAACTTCCTGCTGCCTGAATCAGTTCACAATCCCTGTGCAAATCTCCACATTCCCACAAGATGGCGGTGACACTCAGGCCGGGGAGCCTAGAGTGAAGGAGAGAGTGAAAGTGTGAGGCAGAGACAGAGAGACAGAGACAGCGAAAGAAATATTATATCAGAATTTGAGCATGATACAGTGCGAGAGGAGGACATTCATCGATTCATACCTGTGCAAGCTCTGCTGTCTGTCCCCTGACCCATTTTCCTATGAACACTGATTTTGTACCCTCATTTGAAGGCTGTCATGTTCCAAATAATCTGGACTTACTTTTGTTAAATTTAAACTTTTCAGACACACACCTTGCGAAAAGAGAGCTCCACACTTAAATTTCCCTTGAAGTTAAATATGGCAACAGCTTCTCCATACTCCAGGATTTGGATGGGTGGGTTCTTGATTGGTGTTGGTCTCTCAGTGTCAGGAATAAACTGAAATAGGAAAGCAAGAGATGAAATACCAGTCAGTTCACAGTAGAGAATCAAGTCAATATGGGGAAAAGGTGGGAGATTGGCAGTCACTAATGCTGTAACGATTCTGTGAGCCCACTGAGCCTGGGATTGCAGTGAAATGTCACAGACCCCTCGTCGCCTGATACTGCTCTATTAGGGGAGGCAATGTCCTAATCGTATTATCACTAGAATATTGCTGAGGGCAGCACGGTGACCCAGTGGCACTGCTGTCTCACAGCGCCAGGGACCCAGGTTCAATTCCAGCCTCAAGTAACTGTCTATGTGGAGTTTGCACATTCTCCCCATGTCTGTGTTGGTTTCTCTGTCCTTCGAGCAACGAATCAGTGATTTAGTGCATTTTGCTGTCCTCCCAGAAATGGGTGAGTTTTTATCCTTGTGTGAGAGAGGAAAATCATACCAGAACATATTACCTCAACATAAGATGTTGGGAAGATCCCGAGCCTCCCATAATGCTCCCCTTTCAGCCAGTTCTGGTCGAGCACTTTGTGGATGTAAACAACGTCTCCCTTCTGAAGAGTAAGTTCCCTGGAGAGCAAACCATATAAATCATGTCAGAGCAATGATCAAAGGTTGTAGGATGCCCATAATTCAAAGAGAAATGACTGCAACACAAGACACCGAGCAGCCAATGTCCAGTCCCATCATCTAAGTCAAAAAAGGTATCTTGGAACAGCTGCCCAAGGGCATGACAGCAACATCTGTAGAGAGTGGGATTTTCAGAAAGAGAGAACAAACTTACTCTGACACTTAACTCCCACTCTTCTGAATCCTAACAATTTGTCCACATTGGATACAGTTGGATAGACCTCATGTTCCCTCCCAGTAACTGATTTGAGTCCTCAGTTACAGACTGGCCAGCAGAATCTATTCAACCACATGGGTTTCCCAGAATTCAATCACTGAATCCACATATGAGAAAGTGAGGGAGTCACTGGCTGCTGAAATTCCCCCTTCTCTGACTCACGGGACCAAAACCAGCTTTAATATTGGTTTGTGCCAATCTTCTGCAGATGGACTAGTTCCAGCTTTCAATGGGTCTCAGGCCCACCTGACTTTATCATGTTCAGTCATATCTCAATCTCACTGGTTCTGGCACACTCAACTTACTTTGCAGATTCAGCCTGGAAGTCAAACTTGGCCCGTGCTGCCTTCATCTGTGAAGATAATAAGAAGAGTTAGGAGGAGAGAAGAGTCTGTGGGGGTTAAGCTCCCAGCCTGGTTCCCAATAGAAACAAACCGATTCAATTCAGTTTTTTCTGTTCTTTATTCTTTCATAGGATTCGTGTTTCACTGCCTAGGGCAGCATTTATTGTCCACCTGTAATTGTCCAGAGGGCAGTTAAGACACATTGCCGTGAGTCTGGAGTCACGTGCAGGCCAGGCAGGGGTAAAGATGCCTGATTTCCTTCCATTCAGGACAGTAGTGAACCAGATAGGTTCTCTGAAAATTGACAAAGCTCCAGTGGTGGTCACCATTAGCCAGATTTTCAGTTCCAAATGTATTCACTGAATTCACATTCAAACAGACACAGAATAAAATTTGCTCTAGCCTTTTATGCTGACTGTAAATCTCCCTATTCGTGCATTGTCCCCATCAACTACTCCCACGAGAGGTAGAATGTATAGCTCCCTTTACTTTGTTAAACTGAATGTGAAGTTCTCTCTGCTCTTTTATTGTCCGCAGCAAACATGTCCACAACAGGGTTAGATCCAGAACAAAGCTCCCTCTTCATTCTTCTGATCTTTCAAAGAGTACTTGGGATTTTTTTAACCATCTGAGAATTGATGATCCGAAGAGCAGGATTGTAGACAAGGCAGCACTCTCTCGGTCTTGCCCTAATGTCGAGTGGCAGTCTGACTTTTAGGCTGAAGGCTGTGCAGTGGCGTAGGAATAGTCTGATTTGGAAATACTGTCTTCTGCTGCCAGTTTGTTTCCTGTGTGTGACCTTCCACATTTATGGAAGGCTGCACACCTGTTCAGTTCACAGGGAATATTGTTTGTTTGGTGTATTTCCCCAAAGAGCACTGGGGAAAGTTTCATGGCTATTCAACTGACCACAGTGACACAGGACCATAATTCATCTTCCTGACTGGCTGCACCTGGAACTAAACATCGTTTGCGCCTCATTATTCTCTCTCACGATTACTCTCTGAGCGATGAGATTTGAGGACTATGTTCGGGATTAAATAACACAAAATACTGCACTGAGTGACCTTCAACCTGTTGTTGCTACCCAGCCCAGTCTCTGAGCTTACCTTTCGCGTTTCGGAGATGTGTGGCCCATCTGTCAGGTTGTCTTGTCTCCCATCAGGACTGTTCCCATTATTCACACAGCTCAGAGGACCTACAACGAAAGAGAAAGGAAGAGCTAGCACTTCCATCGCACCCTTTCACCATCACAGAATACCCCAAACTGTTTTACAGCCACTGATCAACTTCGTGATGTGGAGCCGTGGCTGTCACATCAGAAACAGGAGCAAACGCTTTGCTTTATCAGCTGACCTCAGAGATGGCATTTCTGATAGTGCAGCACTCTTACAGAACGACACAGGGCCTGTCAGTCTGCACTGTGTACCCTGGAGCCAAATATTTATCCCTCAACAACATTTCTAAAAGGAGTTATTTGGTTCTTGTTGTATAATTGGATGGATATGACAAGATTAATCTGAGTTCAGCCACAGCTCTGCTGACTCTGCAGTACAACCACAAACCAAGAGGTGCAGTGTTACGCAGGTTGGGCACACAGCAAATGGAGTCTGGCTTGGTCTCTTCATGGAGATTCACGCGTCTTATTTAGTTCTTGTTAATCATTGTTCATGTCCCAGAGTTAATGTAACCTGTACATAATCACTGTGATGTTATTGTCTAAGACAAGTCTTACAAGACTTGTTTCTAGTCCATCCTTCACCACAGACTCCATTTGCTGTGTGCCCAACCTGCGTAACACTGCACCTCTTGGTTTGTGGTTGTACTGCAGAGTCAGCAGAGCTGTGGCTGAACTCAGATTCACTTCAAGAATAAGTGAACTGATGGCAGCATTCTCCCCCAACTGGCCTTTCTCATCACTGCTTGAATACTGATCCTGCTGCTGTACGTGGGAGCTGGTTGAGGGTAAACCTGCAGCTTTGCTTCCTACATAACTAAGCTTCAAACATGAGTAAACTGGTTGCAAGCTGGTTTGGAACATCTTGACTGTCTGACTGGCGCTAGTGAAATGCAACTCCTTTCTTCTCACCTCCTGAAGATGCTGGGTGATCTCTGGTGCCAGTGACTCCATGGAGGATCTGGTTGCCAGGCAACTTGCTGCATTGACCACTGGGTTGGAGATTGACGGGCGACTGCTCCCACCCAGGAGGTGAGCTCATTACACTGGAGCAAAAAGAGAAAAGTGTAAAGTGTGATCCAGTTCACTCAGGGAGGTAAAACCCAGCCTGGAAACCCTCTCTTCAATCTACACCCAAAGGGGAGTCCCGACTCATGGCATCTGATCAAACATTGACAAGCCAAACAAAACAAAGAACATTGCTCCAAACTCCACTGACAAATTATTTTCAGAAACTAAAATGACAACAGTCACACCCGATAACAAACAAACAGGAATCAGAAAGTACAAAATGACATAGGGACAAGTGTGGAAACAGAGGCAGAACAACGTGTCCTTGAAACAGTGTGCTGGAAATATCCAGCAGGTCAGACAATATCTGTGCAAGGGAGACAAAGTTAATGATTCCAGTTGTATAGGACTCCAACTTCTGAACATTTTGTCCTTGTTCAGGCTCGGCACTATCATTGTGAATGAGCAAAACGTCCTCGTAAATAAATTCAACATTCACTTACAGTGCAGAGATTAAACTTGTACACAGCCTCCAACTGTGGTCTCGTGGTACCAGGCTTTGCAGAGATTTACAATGTTTTGTCCACTTTGAAAGTCTTGCCTCTGGCTGGAAATCTATGACCAAACCAGGTCTTTGCCTGGAGGACTGCTCCAAACAAACCCCCAAATCCCTCTGCTCCCACGCAGCTCGCAGATTGACAGATAACACCAGCATCAGCTGTCACTGGACTGCATTTATTCTTCAGAGCCCAATATTGTCAGGCCACTCTCGTTTCTAAAGAGCTATTCATTAACAAGACTGAGCCAACCATGCCTGCAAAGCTGTTCTGTATATTAATCACGTTGTCCGACACAGCAACAGCTATCTCCTGCATATTAATGAGTCTCTCCTGCATATTAATAAGTCTGTCTGCATTCCATTGAGTGACCTGCATGTTTCTTACTAAATTATGCACAATTCTTTCTTTCTCCGACTTGATCGCTGAAATTCTCTCTCAGTTTGCCCCTCCCTTTCTCTCTCCCTCCATTGAACACTGTCTGCCTCTCCCACTAATGCTTGTTCAATAACAGTTTGCATTCATCATTGCTTCTCAAATGGGTGGGTAGTGATTCAAAAACAGACCCCACCCAGTCAAATCCAGTTGTACCCAGAGATTCAGAGCCTCTACTAATAGGTGGTAACAGGCATCAAGTGGTGTAGCCAAGCTGGTCAAACAGGCCTTCTCTGGAAGAAAAGCTGTCTTTGGGTTACAGATGGATGTCTGATGGGAACAAGGATCAGACAGAAAACATGTTTCTTCCAGAAGATGTAAACCACAGGCTCAATTCCATGTTGGTATTGTGTCTTCCTTGCCCACCTTAATTTCCGACCATATTTGGAATAATCTGATGCCAGTGGAGAAAAGAAACCCATTTCATGATCTCTCGACTATCTGTGTGTTCAAATCTCATGTCGCTTCAGGGAGACCCAGTGAGGACAGTCAGTTTCTTCCTAGCTCAATCTTGTTGATGCCTAGACCCTCAATCCAACAAGGTGAATCTCCAATCTGGTTGAGTGAGATTCAGTACAGGCAGTCAGGAAATGACGATCGTCTCATAATAACCAAGCCACTCGACGGCTGCAGATGTGACACCTGCCCAGATTGAGCCTGTTTGTGACTGCAGCTCCACACCAACATAGTATAACTGCCCTCTAAAGTGCTCCAACATAACACAGGGTAAGATAAAGCTGATTGAAAGGCCCCCAACAGCACTGTTTCAAGGGACAGGATCATTCAAAGTTTGTGAGAAGATTTGTAACTCGGGTGCTCATTGTTGTGGTTGTGTTCGCCGAGCTAGGAATTTGTGTTGCAGACGTTTCGTCCCCTGTCTAGGTGACATCCTCGGTGCTTGGGAGCCTCCTGTGAAGCGCTTCTGTGCTGTTTTCTCTGGTATTTATAGTGGCCTGTCTCTGCCGCTTCCGGTTGTCAGTTCCAGCTGTCCACTGCAGTGGTCGGTATATGGGGTCCAGGTCGATGTGCTTATTGATTGAATCTGTGGATGAGTGCCATGCCTCGAGGAATTCCCTGACTGTTCTCTGTTTGGCTTGTCCTATAATTGTAGTGTTGTCCCAGCCGAACTCATGTTGCTTGTCATCTGAGTGTGTGGCTACTAAGGATAGCTGGTTGTGTCATTTCGTGGCTAGTTGGTGTTCATGGATGCGGACCGTTAGCTGTCTTCCTATCTGTCCTATGTCGTGTTTTGTACAGTCCTTGCATGGGAATTTGAACACTACATTGGTTCTGCTCATGCTGGGTATCGGGTCCTTCGTCCTGGTGAGTTGTCTGAGCGTGGCTGTTGGTTTGTGTGCTGATATGAGTCCTAGTGGTCGCAGTAGTCTGGCTGTCAGTTCAGAAATGTTTTTGATGTATAGTAGTGTGGCTAGTCCTTTGGGTTGCAGCATGACCTCATTCCGTTGTCTTTCCCTTAGGCATCTGTTGATGAAATTGCGCGGGTATCCGTTTTTGGCGAATACATTGTATAGGTTGTTGTGGTTCTGTTCGCCGAGCTGGGAATTTGTCTTGCAAACGTTTCGTTCCCTGTCTAGGGGACATCCTCAGTGCTTGGGAGCCTCCTGTGAAGCGCTTCTGTGCTGTTTCCTCCGACATTTCTCCGGTATCCTTAGTAGCCACACACACAGACGACAAGCAACATGAATTAGACTGGGACAACACTACCATTATAGGGCAAGCCAAACAGAGAACAGCCAGGGAATTCCGAGAGGCTTGGCACTCATCCACAGACTCTATCAACAAACACATCGACCTGGACCCAATATACCGGCCACTACAGCTCGAACTGACAACTGGAAGCGGCAGAGACAGGCCACTATAAATACCAGAGAAAACAGCACAGAAGCGCTTCACAGGAGGCTCCCAAGCACCGAGGATGTCACCTAGACAGGGGACGAAACGTTTGCAAGACAAATTCCCAGCTCGGCGAACTGAACAACAACAAGCACCCGAGCTACAAATCTTCTACCAAATTTTGAACATTGTATAGGTGTTCTTCCTCTTTTTGCAGTTCTGGTGTACTGCAGTGTGTTGTGGCCCTTTTGAACAGTGTCTTGATGCAACTTCTTTTGTGTGTGTAGGGGTGGTTGCTTTCATAGTTTAGGACTTGGTATGTGTGTGTGGCTTTCCTGTATACCTTTGTGGGGAATTCTCCGTTCGGTGTTCTCTGTACCATCACGTCTAGGAATGGGAGTTGGTTGTCCTTTTCTTCCTCTCTAGTGAATCGGATTCCTGTGAGTGTGGCGTTGATGATCCAGTGTGTGTTCTCTATTTCTGTGTTTTTAATGATTACAAAGGTATCATCCACATATCTGACCCAGAGTTTGGGTTGAATTTGCAGTAAGACTGTTTGTTCTAACCTTTGCATTACCGCTTCTGCTATGAGTCCAGAGATGGGTGAGCCCATGGGTGTGCTGTTGATTTGTTCATATATTTGGTTGTTAAATGTGAAGTGCATTGTGAGGCACAGGTCCAGTAGTTTGAGTATGCCGTCTTTGTTGATAGGTTCCCCGTCCTGTTGTCTGTTCTGTGTGTCCAGCAGGTTGGCTATTGTTTCTCTGGCTAGGGTTTTGTCGCTAGAGGTGTACAGTGCCGTGACATCGAATGAGACCATAGTTTCTTCCTTGTCTATGTGTATATTTCTGATGATGTCCAAGAATTCCTGTGTTGACTGTATAGATTGTCTGGATCCGCTGATCAGGTGTTTCAGTTTCTGCTGTAGTTCTTTAGCCAGTTTGTGTGATGGTGTCCCTGGTAGTGATACTATGGGTCTGAGTGGGATGTCTGGTTTGTGCACTTTCGGTAGTCCATAGAATCTGGGGGTGTTGTTGCTTTCAGGTTTCATTCTCTGTCGGTCAAACCTGGTTATCTGTCCGAATTCCTAGAGCATGGCATTCATCCACAGATTCAATCAATAAGCACATCGACCTGGACCCAATATACCGGCCACTGCAGCGGACAGCTGGAACTGACAACTGGAAGCGGCAGGTACAAATCACTATAAATGCCGGAGGAAACATCACAGAAGCGCTTCACAGAAGTGCTCCCAAGCACTGAGGATGTCACCTAGACAGGGGACGAAACGTCTACAACACAAATTCCCAGCTCCGCGAACAGGACAGGATCATGTTATATCACACTTTTGCAATAGATAGTAGTACGTATAACATCACATAGATGCCCTTGACAGTGATGTTCAGGTGAAAGAATGAGAAAAGGCCTCCTGTTCTGGCCTTATCGTGGAAATGCTGAATGATGTTTGAAAACCTGATACAGTTATACAACACAGCAGCAGAAGCTAAGGCTTAGGGTTAGAGTCAAAGAATTACAACAGGAGTTTTGAATGAAGGTCAGTGAGGTTTCAGAACATGACTCAGGACAAGGTCACGCTACAGTGGGGGAAGAGGCTGGAAGGAACTTGCTGTGTTTGCCTCAGCACACAGAGGTTGCTAGTCTGTCTCCTGGATATACAGTGGATGTTCATACTCTGCTCCACCCAGATATAATTCACTGTAAACAACAAATTACTGCAGATGCTGAAATCTGCATTGAAAACAACAAATGCTGGAGATCACAGGATCCATGGAAAGAGAGCAAGCTAACATTTTCAGTCGAGATGACTCTTCATCAGAGCTGAACTCTGTGACCGTAACTCTCACGTCAGGTCACACTGTTGAATATTAACACAGGGTCTTGGCCTGCTGTTGGGGGGACAATGGAGGAAGCTCTTTCTGATGCAATGCCCACTCCTGATAGGTGCAGTTAATCTGTGTTCATTCACTCTCACTGTGCCCTCATAAACAACCAACTGGCAGCTTCCAAAATGGCTACGACAGGAGACCCTGACAAGACTAACTACAGACTTTGAGCTATTTTTAGCTTGATACACTATCCATTTAGCAACAAGGTTAAGTTTGCACTGAACCCCTGCAAAGGTGTCTGCAGAATAATTACTTGGTAAATTAGGAGCTGAGGAGGCAACTTGAATATTATCTGAACTCTTGTCTGGACATTTTTACAAAACTGTTTGCAATGCTATAGAAATAGCAGCATGAGGAGTCCATTCAGTCCATTAATCCTGCTCTCCCATTCAATATTATCACAGGGCCAGGAGTTGACCATTCAGTTCTTTGAACCTGTTCCACCATCAACAGGATCCTACTGATCTGTGGCCTGACTCTGTGTACCTGCCTTTGACCCATATCCCTTAATACCTTTATTCATCTCAGATTTAAAATTAACAAATGATCCAGCATGGGCTGTCATTTATGAAGGAGATTTCCAAGCGTCTACCGCCCTTTGTGTACAGAAATGTTTCTTCAAATCTCTCCCCTAGAATCCCTAACCAATCTTGAAGACTTTGATCAGATCACTCCTTAACTGTCCAAACTCGAGAGAAAACAGGTCTAATTTGTGTATACTCCCCTCATAACATAACCCTTGAAGTCCAGGTGTCATTAAGATCATAAGACACAGGAACAGAAATAAGGCCACTCAGCCCATTGATAAGTTTCTCAATCCCATTCTCCCGCTTTCTTCAGGTAACCCTTGATCCCCTTGACAATCAAGAACCTATCTATCTCTGTCTAAAATATACTCAATGACCCAGCCTCCACAGTCTTCTGTGGCAGTGAATTCCATAGATTTCCCACTCTCTGGTGAAAGAGGTTTCTCCTCATCTCTGATCCCTTTAGTCTGAGGCCATACCCTTGGTCCGAGTAAACCTATGTTGTACTCCCTCCATCGCCAAGAGATGGGGCGTAAGGTATGGTGCCCAGATCTACTTACAGCACTCCAAGTCAGGTCTAACCAGGGGTTTTTTTTTGGTTAGATTACTTACAGTGTGGAAACAGGCCCTTCGGCCCAACACGTCCACACTGACTTTCCGAAGAACAAACCACCTAGACCCATTCCCATACATTTATCCCTTCACCGAACACCATGGGCAATTTAGCATAGCCAATTCACCTAACCTGCACATCTTTGGACTGTGGGAGGAAACTGGAGCACCCGGAGAAAACCCACGCAGACACGGGGAGAATGGGAGAATGTGCAAACTCCACACAGTCAGTCGCCTGAGGCGGGAATTGAATCCGGGTCTCTGGCACTGTGAGGCAGTAGTGCTAACCACTGTGCCGCCCACTATCAACAGCTTAACTTTCTGCATCCTTGTACTTCAATACTCTCGATATAAAGGCCAGCATTATTTTCCAGAACTGTTCATTGCATTTTGAAGATCAATGCACCTGAACCCCCAACAGTCATCGAGGTGGAGTGTCAGACAGCATAAAAATAGATTCTTTACTCCAACCAGTCCACACCAACTTTGTTTCCAAACCAAATTAGTCCCACTTGCCTACATCTGGCCCCTTTCTTATTCATGTACTTATCTTTGGATATTCATTACATATAACCTCATACCTCCTCGAAAGCATTCCAATCTATCTGTTACCTGTCCAGAATGGATAATCTCATGCTTTCTGACATTGAAATCCATCAGCCACAGTTTTGCTCATTCACCCAGTCTATCACTGTCTCTTTGTGTTTGTTGGTTTTCTGTATACGCAGGTTTGTAGTTCTCCGTTGTTTGTTCTTTCGACTGTGACGTCCAGGAATGCGAGTTTGTTGTCGCTTTCTTCCTCCTAGGTGAACTTTATGCCTGTGAGGGTGTTGTTGATGTATACAGAAAACCGACAAACACTGACCAAATACTTAGCTACACCAGCAACCATCCCAACACACACAAACAAAGCTGTATCAGAACACTATTTCAACGAGCCACATCACACGGCAGCACAGACAAACTTCGGAAACAGAGGAGAACCACCTATACAACGTATTCAAGAAGAACGGATACTCAAAAAATACAGTTCGCAGATTCCTCAAGGACAAACCACGACAAGCAGACCAAACACAGCCAGAAACACTAACCACCTTACCATACATCAAAGTTTCAGAAATGACAGCCAGACTACTAAGACCCCTTGGAATCCTAGTAGCACATAAACCCACCAACACTCTTAACCAAAAACTAACAAACTTAAAAGACCCAGTACAACCCATGGACAAAACCAACGTCATCTACAAAATACCATGGAAGGACTGCCACAAACACTACGTAGGACAAACAGGAAGAAAGTTAGCCACCGGGATACACGAACACCAGCTAGCCACAAAAAGACACGACCCTCTCTCCCTCGTAGCCCTACACACAGAGGAAAAAAAATCACCATTTCGACTGGGGCAACACAACTACCCTGGGACAGGCTAAGCAAAGACATGCCAGAGAATTCCGAGAGGCCTGGCACTCCAACCACAACGCCATAAACAAACGCATAGATCTAGATGCCATCTATCAACCCCTCAGAAAATGAACAGGAAATGACTTCACCACAAACCCCAGGAACCCCCATCCAGGATAAACATATAAATCGAAAGCAGGAGACAACAGCTTCGCTTCACTCGGAGGTCACCACTGATGATGTTACCTCGCCAGGTAATGAAATGTCTGGATATCAAATCTATAGCTCAGCGAGCAAACCTACACCTTAAATATTCATATATCCCACACCCTCACTGTAACACATTTATATACCCCACACCCCCTCATTTTAACACTCTGAAATACCCCACACCCCTTAGTGTGACACACTGATATACCCCACACCCTTCATTGTAACACACTCATATATCCCACACCCCTCACTGTAACACACTCATATACCCCACAACTCTCACTGTAACACACTCATATATCTCACACCCCTCAATGTAACACACTCATATACCCCACACCTCTCACTGTAACACACTCATATATCCCACATCCCTCACTGTAACACACTCATATACCCCACACCTCTCACTGTAACACACTGATATACCACACACACATATTCCACACTTATCACTGTAGCACTCTGATATATCCCACACCCTTCACTGTAACACACTGATATATCCCACACCCCTCAATCTAACACTCAGTCATACACTCAAGTTAAAGCAGATACATAGTGTCACACAGTCTTTCTGTTGACCTGTTTTAGAACAATGTGTACTGTGGTTTCTGGTAAACCTAGTAGGCACCTTAATCTCAGGAAGTGGCTGGAAGAATTCCACCCGAAATGCTGTCAATTCCCAGTGATCCCCAGGTGAAGACTGACCTTATTTCCGGCCCTACCCTGCCTTTCTGTGTCCACAGCTAACCAGTTCACACTCACCAGTTCACACTCACCAGTTCACACTCACCTGACACTAGCAGGCTGCCCTTGAAACTGCCGTCTTCCCGAGCTTTCCTGAAAGAAAGCAGACGGAGAAGTGTTGAAAGACCAAAGTCCGGAACTCAGAAGGAGACAGAGTGGAATGATCGGAATGGGGAATTCTTGGAAGCTGTCAGTTACTAACAGTTAGTCAACAAGTCAACACTGGGTCCTAAACTCCACCTGATATCATCCCTGGGTAGAAAAGCTGCCAGCAAATCAAACAATGTGTCTATATCTCATCCCGTCTGTCACTGTCCCTGTCACTGTCCTGGGAGGTTTGACGGGGGTGAGCAATACCTTGCCACTGAAGTAAGTGAGGATGGTTGTACAGCTATTGTGTGGAATAGAGGGACAGGAATCTTTTGGCAGAGATGGTGTGAGGGGCTCCGAATGCTGAGGGGACAGGGGGAAATTGAACAGGCATTTTGCGCAATTCACTGAAGGAATAAAACTGTTTTTATGAGGCACTTACAAAGTGATAGAGATTCACATCAAACCTCTGAAGGTGCTTCACGGAACAATACCAGGCAAGAATTGATAGTGAGGCAGAGAGGTAGGGCAGGTGACCATGGTTCAAGATGTGTAGGCTTTCTGCTGTGCCTGAAGGAGAGGAGAGGAGAAGAACGAGAGGCTGGAGAGGTCAGGAAGTAGTTCCAAAGGTGAGGCTCCAGGCTGAAGGCATACTGTTGTCTCAGGGAGTAAGGGTCTGAAAGGATTAATACTGAGGAGTGTCTTACACCCCACCCAGCTTGGTGGAATTGACTTTGGGCCAAAACAGCTTCTGCTTTGGAAGGAGTGAGAGGGAACAGCTCTGTACCAATGCCTATCATGTCAATGTAACTGCTGCTAGGAGGAATGAGTAGCCTCTTATTAACTACAAGAACCTGTTCTCATGAGAAAAGGTGCAGAAGAAATTTTACAAGGATGTTGCTGAGTCTGGAAGGTCTGAGTGAAAAGGAGAGGCTGGGTAGACTGGGGAATTTTTTTTGTGAACTTCAGAAGCTGAGGGGTGACCTTGCAGAGGTTTATAAAATCAGGAGGAGCATAGATAAGGTGAACATCCATAATCTTTTTCCAAGGGTATGTGAGTCCAAAACCAGAGGTATAGGTTTGAAGTGAGAGAGGCAAGATTTAAAAGGAACATGAGGGGCAATTTTTTCACACACAGGACAGTGCCTGTACAGAATGAGCTGCCAGAGGAAGTGGTAAAGATGGGTACAATTAGAACATTTAAAATACATTTGGACAGGTACATGGATAAGTAAGGTTTAGAGGGATATGAACCAAATACAGGCAAGTGGGACAAGTTCAGTTTAGTATGCCTGGTCAGCATGGTCGAGTTGTACTGAAGGGTCTGTTTCCATGTTCTATGGCCTCACTGGAGCACAATGCATCAAGCAGGCCAGAGAGATTTGATGCAGAGAAAGGGCCTGCCCCCATGGTGAGGGATAGATCTGCTATAACTGCACATCCAATACGTGTGTTAATCTCCATAAATCTATCATGGATGGAATGATTTACGTCAGGGAAGCATCGATTTGAGGAGGTCTGAGATCACAGTAGAGTTCTGGATTTAGAACATTGGAAGCGTTGCAGTGACTTGAAAATTGGCATGAAAATGTTGCTTCATGGCAGATAGCCTGTGACAGTCAGTGAGTTGAGAGAGTGAGGGCTGACCAGTTGTCAGTGTGAGTTGGGGTCCTGACAGGACGGTTCAGTATGAGCTGAAGTTTCTGCAGGGACAATGACTAGATGCCAGCCAGGTGTGTTTTGCGAGACAGAAAATGGATGAGCTGAAATCATGTTCAGGACTCAGTGCCAAGTTACTTGTTGTCTCAGGGATGTATGAGCAGGGAGATATGTACCTGGCACTTCCCGTCTCTCTTTGCCAGCCGCAGCTTTAGGTTCTGTAGATCAGAATCCAACTCAGCTTCCAACTGGCTTAGCTCTTTCTCGAGTGAAGTCTGTAACAATAAACAATAATCATTGCCTGACACAAAACCACAATGTACCTTCAGTGCACAGACAGTCCTGTCTCTTTGCAACCTCTCTGCCTCTCCATTAAGTGGCTTTACATCTGGGACTGGATTTCCCTCACTCTTGCTGAGATCTCCCCAGCCATCTCTCTCCATTTATCATTCTCATTCTTCATCTCTCTACTTCTGTTTTCAATCTTCCTCTCCTCATCTCTCTTTCTCCCATCATTTCGCTCTCTTTCCCAGTTTCTATCTTTTTCTATCTACACATTTTTCTCTCTCTCTTTCTGTCTTTCTCTCTTTTCACTTTCCTGACTCTCTCCCACTTTCTAGCTTTCTTTTTCTTCACATTTGTTATGAAGATGTGGGTGTACTGAACCTTTAAGAGAGTTAAAACCTAGCAGAACAACTGGACAGTACCAGTGTTCTCAACAAGATATAATGTAACATGTGGTTCATAGCTAGTGTAGCTGGTTGCGTGGAAATGACAAAACAGATTTAATTAGGTCAATCAGTTTAAATTATACTCCAAAAAATACCAAACTCCAATCAAGTTTGAATTGAGTAGATTGACAATCTTAAGAGCCAATGACACAATCCCACTGCTTTGAGGGGAATAAGACTGGGGAAAATCGAACAGTTGAGAGGAGAATTGCCAAACCAACGACATCTGCAGGCTGCCCGGAGAATAGCTCTCTAAAAGGAATCTTTATCAATCCATGACCTGTGAAGAATAATCCCTAACAAGAAGGAAAGAAGACACAGGATGATCCAAATAGAAGATTCAACAGCTGGCTGGTTTTGAAAACTTGAATTTTTGGTCAATCTTAATCGGGGGGGAGGAGGGAGGCGGGGGTTTATCAGACTAGTATTATGGAAGGGAAAGAAAAAGATAGGTGAGAGGAAGGAATTGTAAGTAATTATTACTTAATTATTCTCATTATACTTTAAAAAATAAAGTTGTTATTTTTACTTTAACTAGTTCTTGGCCTCTTGAATTTTTACAGATTACTGCACGGGATAAAACTTTTCTGTGTTGCTGGTTTAAATTAAGTAGCAGGGTTTACCCCATGTCGTAACACCTTCATTTCAATCTCACTGACACTTTCCATCGTGCCATACAGCTTTAAAACAAGGGGTCATTCAGCCCTGAAGCTTGCTCCATTTATTAAGATCGTGACTTGTCTTGTTAAGATCACTACTCAACGTTTCTGTTTCTTCCCCTTGATTCCTTTGTCTACCAAACTCAGTTTGAGTATGATTTTTGAGAACATTTGTAGCTCAGGTTGAGGTTCAGGTTGTAAATTTGCTCACTGAGCTGGAAGGTTTATTCTCAGACGTTTCGTTGCCATGCCCGGTAACATCATCAGTGAGCCTCCAGTGAAGTGCTGGTGTTTTGTCCCACTTTCTATTTCTATTTCTGTGTCTAGGTTCCTAAAGATGGGTGATATCACCTCCGGTCCTTTTTCTCAGAGGTTGGTAAATGGGGTCCAAATCAATGTGTTTATTGATGGAGTTCCGGTTTGAATACCAGGCCTCCAGGAATTCCTGTGCATGTCTCTGTTTAGCCTGTCCAAGGATGGATGTGTTGTCCCAGTCAAAGTGGCAACCTTCTTTGTCTGTATGTAAGGGTACTAGTGATAGTGGGTCATGTCTTTTGATGGCTAGTTTGTGTTCATGTATCCTGATGGCCAGTTTTTTGCCTGTCTGTCCAATGTAGTATTTGTTACAGTCCTTGCAGGGTATTTTGTAAATGACATTTGTTTTGCTGGCAAAATAGTCACTCTCTATTCAGCTCCTTCATCCAAATCGGTGAGTTTGATTGTAGAAGGTTGAGGTCTCTTTACTGATCCCTGTGGCACTCTAACAGTTCAGGTTTGCCAACCCAAACATGATCCATTCAACCTTAGATCTCAGTTTCCCTCTTGTTAACTGATCTTCTATCTAACAAGGTATGTCATCCATTTCATCATGAGCTATTAGTTTGTGTAGAAACCTCTGACAGGGCACTTCTCTACCTCTATCTCACTCTGGAGGAGAAAGTGAGGATTGCAGATGCTGCAGATCAGAGTCAAAATGTGTGGTGCTGGAAAGCCTCAGCCAGTCAGGAAGCATCCGAGGAGCAGGAGAGTCGGCTTTTTGAAGACTCTCCTGCTCCTCGGATGCTTCCTGACTGGCTGAGGCTTTCCAGCACCACACATTTTGACTCTATCTTGCTCCATCTTACTGACCCTCTCATTTTATCTCTTTCATGCAAATTGTTCCTTTCTTTCTCTACTTGCTTTTCTTTTTTGTAACTCAATCTGTACCGCCATTTGTCTTTAACTCTTGCTCTATCTCTCCCTTCATATCTCTGTGCCACTTTCTATCTGTTAAGAGAATATTCTGACTCCTGCTGCAGTATGTGGGTTTGGATTTCAAGACTTCTTCTTTACCAACTTGTCCCTTCACTCTTTCTGGACAACTTTCAATGTGGGACAGAGAGGGTCAGACGTGACAAAGCAAGACCCAGGCACCAGTCACCTGATTCAAACCTTCGTTTGAGAATACAGCCATGAGCTGAGGGAGTCCCTTACCTCGATGGAGTTTGAGAGTCTCCTGGTTGAAGAATTCAGAGCAGATAATTCAGCCTAAAATATTGGAAATGGAGCACCATAAATGTAGGCAACAGCAAATACTGAGTGAACTCTCCCCTGCCCCAACATACGGTGACTCTCTTGATGCTAATCCAGAGCCCTCACACTGTCACTCAGTAACTCCTCGACCAGCCCCCCACAGCACCCTGTGTTACTGACGGTATCCCCACTGATGTTAATCCCACTCCCTCACACTGTCACTCAGTAACCAGCTTGAAGAATCGTGTATAATTTGCAAAGAGCCACAACTTCTTGAACTCACAATGCTGATCTGAAGTTTCCAGTGGTCAGATCATCTCAGGTTAGGTAAAATATTTTGATTATTTGATCTGAGACAAACTGACCCAGATAAAAGGTTAGCTTACGTCAGAGGCTTCCAGTTTTCACAAACACAGTCTGAAGTGCTGCAGAGTGAAAGAGCTAAGTTCACAGTCTGACACCGATCCTGTGTCCCTCTCCCAAGAGATAGGCACAGCCAAACAACATTGAGATAACAATTCCCACCACACAACAGGGAGAGACAGAGGGAGATACAGAGACATAATCAAAGACAAAAATAGAGACAGTCTAAAAACAGACAGGAAGGAGAGAAAGTAAAAAAAGAGAGTGAGACAACGGATTATGGAGAAAGGGGTGCAATAGGAGGATTGGGAGATAATGTGGGAGAAAAAGTAGACTTGAGTGAGGAGTACTGAGGTGGAGGGAGAAAAGGGAAATAGAGAGAGAAAGGGAGTGAGTTACAAAACTGCAGACAGTTAACGTCAGTTTGGTCTTCTGGCTCATACTCCTGTGAGAGAGAGAGAGAGGGAGAGAGAGAGAGACAGAGACAGGGGGAATAGCTCGTGACAGAGTTAGATAGATAGGTAGATAGAAAGAGAGAGGGGAGATGAGATATGGAGAGGAACAAATAGAGATACACTGTGCCAGAAAGAGAGAGGTGGAGCCAAAGAGGGAGGGAGAGTTGAGACCCAGAAAGTGACTGACCTGTTCCTCTGGCCCCTGCACTGTCCAGTCTCCTGGCTCATAGTTGAAGATGCTGTTGTGCTGAGCCTGCAGCCTCAGGCCTTCACTCTCCACTCCTCGGAGTTCCAACTCCTTCCTGCAGATCAGAAAGGAAATGCCAAATCAAGCGTTATGGTTGCTTAGGGAGATGAGAGCCAAGGCTGAGCATTTGTTGGAGAAACTCCACATTTCACAACATGTTGAGACTACAGTCTGTGGCTGAGCTGAACACAAACACATCGCTCACATTCCACAATCACTGTTTCATTGCTCAGTCACATAAAAGAAGGCAACATCTTCCTGCTGCCCTCTCTCTCTCTCTCTCTCTATTCTCGGCAGTTTGGCCTGCTGCCTGAAAGGGAAGCTGGCCTCTTGCTCTCCCCCTCTGGGGTCTCCAGACAGGAAGAGGAGGAGGCCTTTCAGCCCCTCAAACTAGTCAGAGGCAAGCAGCAGAAAGTGGAAAGGGGAAAAGAAAGCGACAATGGGAAGGGAGAATCTGTGAATGGGGTGGGGGGGGGAGTGCATGAGGGAAGAATGGGAGGCAGAGGAAATAAGGGGAGGAGCGTGAGCGGTGAGGGAGTGAAAGGACAGGGAGCTTGGAGAGAGTTGCAGTGGAGAGAGTGAGGAGGGGCAATGCTGGGGGGTGTTTGAGCTGTCTGGTCACAGTCTCCATTAGCAGGAGTATTCTGAATCTGGATCAGATTCCTGGATCGGGCTGTGTACTGTGGAAGGAATGCATGCAGCATTCCCTGCTGAGAGAAGGAGCACTCAGCCAGAATGGTTGCACTTAACAGCTGAATTTAACCCCTTCACTGGCTTCCCCACTGCGCATCTGAAAGTGGTAAACACCTCCCACTGTGTCCTCTTCAGGAATATTTATTCCACAACGGGACTGTCAGAGTGACAGCTGGTGTCATTTGAAAGGAATGAGTGTTTCCTCAAAGGGACAGGCATTAATCCTTCCCAGTCCAGAACATCAGCATCTTGCCTACCAATGACTGAGGGTGAAATCTGGCTGAAGGGCATCAGAATCTGGAATCTCCACGTTTGTCAAATGCTGGAGCTCATCTCTGCATTGGGATTCTCCTGAAACACAAAAGGCTGAAATAAAGATGTTGGAAATACAGCATAACATCTAGGAAACTCCTTACCTGGTGCCACCAGATGATTAGTAAGACCAGAAGAAATAGCAACAGAAGGAGGCCATTCAGCCCCTTAAGCTTGCTCCACCATTCAAATAGAATCATGGCTGATCGAACATTCCTCACATCCATTTTCCTGCCCTTTCCTCATAACCCTCAATTCCCTGACTTAGCAAGAATTGATTTATCTCCACCTTAAATGTACTCAAGGACTCTGCCTCCACAGCTGTGTGGCAAGCAGCTCCAAAGATTCACAAACCTCTGAGAGAAGAAACTCTTTGTTGTCTCAGTCTTACCTCAAGTCTTACCCAAACAGGGTTTACTTGTATTTTGAAAGGCAAGGACTGATTAGGGATAGTCAGCATGGCTTTGTGTGGAGGAAATCATGTCTCATGATCATGATTGAGCTTTTTGAAGAATTAACAAAGAGGATTGATGAGGCCAGAGCAGTAGACGTGATCTATATGGACTTCAGTAAGATGTTCTACAAGGTTCCCCATGGGAGACTGGTTAGCAAGGCTAGTTTTCATGAAATACAGGGAGAACTAGCCATTTGGATACAGAACTGGCTCAAAGGTAGAAGACAGAGGATGGTGGTGGAGGGTTGTTCTTCAGACTGGAGGCCCGTGACTAGTGGAGTGCCACAAGGATCAGTGCTGGGTTTGCTGCTTTTCGTCATTCATATGTAATCATATGACGTATAGTTAGTATGTTTGCAGATGACACCAAAATTGAAGGTTCATGGACAGTGAAGAAGATTACCTCAGAGTACAACAGGATCTTGATCAGATGGGCCAATGGGCTGAGGACTGGCAGATAGAGTTTAATTCAGATAAATGTGAGGTGCTGCATTTTGGAAAAGCAAATCAGAGCAGGGCTTATACACTTAATGGGAAAGTCCTGGGGAGTGTTGCTGAAAAAAGATATCTTGGAGTACAGGTTCATAGTTTCTTGAAAGTAGAGTCGCAGGTAGATAGGATAGTGGAGAAGATGTTTGGTATGCTTTCCTTTATTGGTCAGAACATCGAGTATAGGAGTCGGGAGGTCATGTTGTGGCTGTACAGGACATTGGTTAGGCCCCTTTTGGAATATTGCTTGCTATTCTGGTCTCCTTCCTAATGGAAGGATGTTGTTAAACTTGAAAGGGTTCAGAAAAGGTTGATAAGGATGTTGGAGGATTTGAGCGATAGGGAGAGGCTGAATAGGCTGGGGCTGTTTTCCCTGGAGCGTCGGAGGCTGAGGGGTGACCTTATAGAGATTTATAAAATCATGAGGGGCATAAATAAGATAAATAGACAAAGTCTTTCCCTGGGGTGGGGGAGTCCAGAACTAGAGGGCATAGGTTTAGGGTAAGAAGGGAAAGATATAAAAGAGACCCACAGGGCAGCTTTTTCCACACAGAGGGTGGTACGCGTATGGAAGTGGTGGATGCTGGTACAAAGACAGCATTTAAAAAGCATCTGGATGGGTATAGGAATAGGAAGGGTTTAGAGGGATATGGGCCATGTGCTGGCAGATTAGGTTAGGATTGGCAAGGATGGGTTGAACCAAAGGGTCTGTTTCCGTGCTGTAGAGCTTTTGCTTTGTTTCAGTGAAGAAGTGAGGCTGTCTGATGGTGACTGCAAAAGCTCAGTGACCAGTGAGAACGCTGGGCACTTTGTCCCACTCTGGCGAGTCTCAGGGGGAACCATCAGCAACTGCATACCAGTGACATGTTATGGTGATGCCTGTTGATTCGGCATCAGATCATTGGCTCAAAGACCTGAAATTCCCTCCCGAACAATACTGTGGCAGTACCTTTACCACAAAGCCTGCAAGAACACAACTCGCAGCCTCTTTTACAAAGTGCAAAAAGAAACTACAACGTTCAGTCCATTCAGCCCATGTTGGAGTTTATCCCAACGCTATGGAGGCCAATTCCAGCTGCCCTGGTTTTTCAATGTTCTCAGCTTCATTCACCAACCCTAGCAGTTTATTCTGGGGTGAACAAATCACTGTGGAATAAATTCTCACCCAGAACAAAGGAAATTGAACATGAGAACTCCACCAGAACTAAAAACCCACACAAAAATCATGCAACTCATCACACACGAAGTGCACAAACATAGGAACACATGGAGACCATTCAGGCTCTCGTCGCTTCAGCCAGTGTGGCCCGTCACCCTGACTCCTCACAGACGTCTGCTTGCAAACACAAGGAACAGACCACATAACCTCTTTGTTTCTTGATATCAATCTCCCCAAAATGTCTCTCAATGTCAGCCTCGAAGACTGCGCCAAGATTGGTGAGTGGCCAATGGCTGTTCTTGAAGGTAAAAGTTAACGAGGAACTTACTGTTTGATTGGTCTGTTACATCATAGGCATCCAATTCATCATCTGTGAACAGACATTCATCGGATCAATGCAATGCTTGATTGTGATTTCAGCAAAATAACACTTTGAAAAGGGAAGACTTATTCCTCCACTTTCACTTGATTTCCCTTTTCCCGGAATCCATTCCCTCCAGAATCCCCTACCCAGGAATCCATGGCTTGAGGAATCCACTCTATCCAGAAATACTGGTCACCAATGAAGAAGACTGAGTAAAATAAAAGCAAATATTACAGACACTTGGAAATTTGAAACAATCAGAGGATCTGCTGGAGAAACTCAGCAGGTTTAACAGCATCTGTGCAGAGAGAAACAGAGTGAATAATTTGAGTCCAGTATGACACTTCTTCAGAAACGAAGGCAAAAATCACATGACACCGGGTTATAGTCCAACAGATTTATTTGAAGGTGCAAGCTTTTGAATAAACCTGTTGGATTATAACCCAGTGTCATGTGATTTTTGACTTTGTCCACCCCAGTGTAACACTGGCACCTCCACATCACATCTTCGTAAGAAGCCACTTCCTTCTGAAGATCCAGAGCGCATCTCAATGGGCAATTCAAGGCCGAAACTCTCTCCAGCCAAACAAGCAACAAAGCCCAGAGTCTAAAGTCAGGTATTCAATGGAGAAAAAAACACCTTTGGGCCTTTGCCTTTTCCAGCAGACACTGAGGCCCAATCAGAGGCATTCTGGCCTCTGAGTTAGAAGGCTGTGAGTTTGAACCTCATTGCAGACCTTGTAAATGTCACACCAGGCTGGAATGCCCAGTGTCAGTGAGGGAGTACTGTGCTGTTTGGATGAGCTGTAAGGCAGAACTCCCATTTTCCTTCATGGATGAATGTCAGAGATCCCATGGCCAAAACTGGAACCAGGGCACTCTGCCTAACCTTCATTTCTGAACCAAGGTCAGGAAAACAAATGATTGGATCAGTCTTCAGAGCTGCTTGCTGTGTGTCACCTCACTGTGAAGCACTTCAGGATGTTCTGAGATAAGGAAGGCTGGTGTCTAAATTGAGGCAATCTTTCAACTTCTGGACGACAGCTGCTCCCCCTGGCTGTGTTCTGTGCCCCTTCTCTCATCTTCATCCTCCCCTCCTTACTCACACTCCTTGCCTCTCCTCCCTCCCTGCTTGGTCAGTTTCTCAGTTACCTGTGGGTCTGCTGTGAATCTGCTGAAACATCATCCTGTACCAATCCTTTGGCTTGTTCACACTCTGTTCAAAACACAAAACACAGCAAGAGTCAGACAGCAAGACCAAGAGAGAGAGAGAGAGAGAGAGAGACAGAGAGAGAGAGAGAGAGAGAGAGAGAGAGAGAATGGGATGCACAGCTCCATCAAATGTGCAGCCTCTCACCCGAGTCCGTATCTCCCACATATCCGAGAATCCCTACAGTGTGGAAACAGGCCCTTCAGCCCAACAAGTCAACACAGACTCTCCGAATAGTAACCCACCCTGTAAGATTCTCCTTTCCCCCCCTGACTAATGCACCTAACCTACACATCTCTGAACACCATGGGCAATTTAGCATGGCCAATTCACCTAACCTGCACATCTTTGGATTGTGGGAGGAAACTCACATGGACATGGGGAGAATGTGCAAACTCCACACAGATAGTTGCCCGAGGCCAGAATTGAACCTGGGTACCTGGTGCTGTGAGGCAGCAGTGCTAACCACTGAGACACTGTGCCACCCATTCTTCATTATCTTTACCATATGGAGGGATCTTGGATTTTGTGAAAGACCTACAATCATGATTCACCTTTCACTCAGCAATACTAACAAGGTTCAAAGCAAAAACAGGACCATTGTATTTGAATAGACATCCACTGCAGATCCGAGTGGTTCAGGGTTTGCAGTCAGCAATGGTTGCAGGAATAGTCTTCTACTCTCAGCATATCCATGCAGTCTCTCTGTACAGCTGTGAACTCACAGAGGAGATTCCTCCAACAATGAATCAGGATAGGTTGGAGTTAAACCCGAGGGCCTAAAACCCAGATTCTAGCTACTGGGAACAGGCAGACATCTGGAAATCGGGATTGTATATGTGCCGTAATCCTAGAGTCTGGGATTCGGCACAGTCAGTAATTGGAAATCTGGTAAGTTTGGATTCAGTGTTTTGACTGCATCACTTCACACTGATTGCTGTAGTGAGCTTGTCCTTGACTTGCTGATGTTATCTGCTGAAAGTATGAACATCAATGAGGAAGGCAAAGTCACAGTGAGTCAAGAATATTCTGTCACAAAATTCTCACTCACTGATCTGGAAGCAATAGGCATTCCGACTTCATCCATCGGGCCAGCACCTTCGTACTTTATCCAGATCTTTTCCCGTCGACCTCTGGTTTTATCCTGAGCTGATCCAGCCTCCACTGCAAGAGGGTTTGGATTGGAAGAGCAAGCATTGAGCACAATAACTGCACAAACAGGGCAAACTGTACATAAACAGAGAAAAGCTCATTCTCCACATCAAACATTCCCAGAATCAGGGAGACCAGAGGGTTAGATACACAGTCAAGCTTCCTTGACACTGCCCCATCAAATGCTCCAGGGCAGGGACAGCCCAGGCTTAGTTACAGAATACATTGTCGAAAGTATTAAGTTTTATGTCCTTCCCTTTGACATGTTAAATGATAACTTACCCCTGGCCTGATCGGTGGGTGCGACATCTAAACACGCCAAGTGTCCTTCACTTCCATTCATCTCCGGAACCTGGCAGAGACAGTGCAGGGACAGAGTGAGAGAGAAGAGGGGGAGAGAGGTAAAACAGATGGAAAAGACAGAGAAGGGGGACCAAGGAAGACAGAGGGGAGGAGATGGGAGGCAGGGAAGAAGGTGGGAAAAGAGAGAGAATAGACAGGGTGGGAAGGGAGAGGAAACAGCGTTTGAAATGCACAGCAGTGAGAACACGAAGAGCCACACAGTGAGACAACAAGATTTACAGAGGGAGAATAGAAGTAAGTGGGAAGGAGAAGGGGGAATGGGGAAGTGAGAATGATACACAAGCAGTAGGAAGAGAAACAAAACAATGTTTGAGAACATGTGAGCCAGACTCCGTGAAGAAGCAACAATAAATGAATACACGACCCTGACTCACACCTTGTCCATCTCCATACCCACAGGTGATTTGCCAGGACTCTGGTCCCAGCAGGATTCGGGTGGAGCCCATCCTACCATAACAGCTCCCTCCTTCCCTACTGGTGCCAATGTCCCATAAATTCAAACCCAATAGCCCCACACTGATCTTTACCTTTTGCCATGATCATAACAAATAACAGGTCTGAATGGCTATCTTCTATGTTTCTAATTTTAGTAAAAGCCGAGGACACTGTATACTTTATCAACTGCTCTCTCCTCCTGTCCAATTACCTCTAAAGAATTATGCACTTATACATGCTTTGCTCCTGCAGCTTCTTTAGAAATGCACTCATTACTTTAGACTCTCAGCATTCCTCTTCCCGAAATCAATCACTTCATGCTTCTTTGCACTGAATTTCATCCACCATCAGTCTGCCCACTCCAGCACCTTGTCCATATCTTTCAAAGGTTCCCACACTCTCTCCTTCACAGTTCACTAGGCACGAGGTTTCAAACTTGTGTGCAGTGCACCAAATTGACTCTGTAATAGCCACCAAGGGCAGCAAGGGTCCCAACATCAAATAAAAAGCTTATACCAGTCCAAACAACAATTGTTCACCACTCCTCTCAGTTTCCTAACACTCAGCTCATTTTGTATCCTTGCTGCAACTGTCCCTCTTTTTCCAGGAGTCAAACTTTTCTGCAGCTCTGTGACCCTGTGTGGGGACTGTCACTGGGATTCATTACCAGTGCTGGATTGTGTGGTTCAGTCCATCCATTGATGGCTGTTCCTGGAGAAACATGGAGCTCCGTCTTCAGTTGATTCAAACGCTGTGAAGGGTCAAAGTCATCGGCTGTGGGAACACTGTCAGAGCTGGAGCAGGGAGGTGTCGCAGCTTCCATTGGTGACGGAATCCTCTTCTGGAAAGTTCCACCTGGTTGTTCAGCCAGCTGGACACTTGTGTGTTTGGAAACCAGGAAAATTTTGGGTTGACATACAGGCCCATCCTGAGAAAACAAAGGTCGTAAGTCAGATAAATGTTGATAAGGATCAGCAACTATGCCTGTATCGGAACCAATGGAAGGAACTTAACAATTGACATATCAAGAACTGCTGACCTAGAATTGAGGCAATGCTACACATTCAGAGGGTTAGTAACTGAGGGAGTGCTACAGTGTTGAAGGGCCAGTACAGAGGGAACTGTGTACTTTTAGAGCACCAGTACTGATTGCTGCACTGTTCTAGGACTGAATGGGCCATCTGTCAGTTCGTTGAAGAGTTCAGAAGAAATTTAAATAGAAAGGAATCATCCTGTACATAAAGATCCCATGGGATTGTATGGGATAGAGAGATTGCAAGGAATTGGGTGCCAGGGAGAACCCAGGAAAAGATAATGGCTGATCTGAAGAATGAAGGTCAGAGATCCCGGATTGGTTTGTAGACAGTGTGTGGGACAGTGGCATGATTAAAAGATGAGATAAATGAACAAATTGTTCAGGTTGTGTTTTCATAGGCTGCCGATAGAATGTGATTGAGAAGGAATCAAGTTCCATAGGATGAGACGTCGAAAGGAGACATGGCAGAGAGTGCAAATTCCAACAGCTGGTAAATGACAGGAGGAAGAAAAGTTTGTTGATGGAACATCAAACCAATAATAGAGCAAAGTTCACAAGACAGAATGAATCCAAAAGATAGAAAAAAGCTGCTGTACTGTCAGAGATCAAAGCTCTTTCCCAGGGACTAAGATATACATGTCTACTGAGGAAACAGGTCAGTTAGAGATGCACAGACGTGTCAAGAGATCTGGTCCATCGAGTGACAAACCTGTCGAAAAACTACACAGTGTCAGGAACTCTCGAGAAACTACACAGTGTCAGTGTGGGGTGCATCCACGCACTGTCCAAGTTGTGAATTAAACAGCAAACACAGCCTTCCTGCACTCGGGAATCTGTTCCAGCAGATACCAACAGTCAATCTGGCTGGGGCAGGAAGTGACAATATTCAACACTCAAACTGGAGGCAATGAACACAAAGTCTTCTGCCTGTCAGCATGAAGTAACAGTGGTTAATAGCTTCACAAGCCTCAGGTATAAGATACTACTACCTGTGACTCCATTCTGGAAGCTGTGGGGAATGTTTGCTTCAGTTCCATACCTTGGCTTTCTTTACGGATCTGTACAGAGAAACATTGAAAGGGTAAATAAGAAAACATAACAGCCAGTTGAGGGCCACACATTCCTTTCTCCAAACCCAGCACCAAGACATAAGGAAGGACACAGACTACAAAAAACACAAGCACCCAATAAAGGCGTTCTCAGCACCCAGAAAGTCCCACTGTCCAGCCATTCTGCAGGCAGATAATTCCAAGATCACTCCAGCCCACATGGTCATTGAGTAAACAAGGCTGCTCATCAATACAACTGATGTTGTTCCCTGTAACACAATGTCTGGCTTCAGTGTTATGATAACAGATGCTTCGGTGCCACACTGACTGACTTACAAGTGTCACACCAGAGCACACAACAGGAGCTGGATGTGTGCAGGTGCTCCAGTGTAAAGACTGCTCAGAGTGTCAGTGTTCCCTGTCTGCACACAGCCCATTAGCAGGCTATGAATCCACACAAAGCCAGCTCACACGCACACACAAGACAACATAAATGTTGTGAGAGACATGCTGGGTCTTGCTGTTAGTCCAGTTAAGCACCAGAACCAAAATATATTTAGGAGCCTCAAAACAGGAGCAGAAGTGAACATCAAAACAGTCTACCAGCCCAGGTTTCTCACTCCCTATGATCAGGGAGCTAACAATGGATATGCTAGAAATCTCAGGACAGCAAACTGTCAGATAGCAATGTAACAGAGTGTAGGAAAATCCATCCCAATTACTTGCCCATGAGTGCACAGGAACACTGACACTGATCATAGGACCATAAGATATAGGAGCAGAAATTAGGCCATTCAGCCCATCGAGTCTGCTTCACCATTCAATTAAGGCTGATAAGTTATTCAACCCCATTCTCCCGCTTTCTCCCTGTAACCCTTGATCCCCTAGATTCTCAAGAACCTATCTATCTCCGTCTTACATATACTTAATGACCTGGCCTCTACAGCCTTCTGTGGCAATGAATTCCACAGATTCCCCACTCTCTGGCTGAAGAAGTTTCTCTACATCTCCGATCTAAAAGCTCTTCCCCTTATTTGAAGGCTGTGTTCTCGGGTCCTAGTCTCTCCTACCAATGGAAACATCTTCCCAACGTCCACTTCATCCAGGCCATTCAGTATTCTGTAGGTTTCAATTGGATGCCCCCTTATCCTCCTTAACTCCATCGAGTAGAGGTCCAGAGTCCACAAACCTTCCTCATATGTCAAGCATTTCATTCCTGGAACTATTATTGTGAACCTTCTCTGAACACGCTCCTGTACTCTCACACACCCACACAGACAGACAGACATACACGGAGGCATTTAGGTCTATATGCACAGACAAACAGCACACATGATTGCTGTGTATTTGAAGGTAGCAAGTATCACTCCACTATTTAAGAAGGAATGAGAGAGAAAACATGGAGCTACAGACTTGCTACCTTTCATCAGTCAGAGTGAAAATGTCAGAATCTATAAAAAAAGGATGGTGCGAACAGGCAGTTATACAACAATGATCAGGTTGAGCATTGTCAGCAGAGATTTGTGAATAGGAAATCATGTTTAATGAACTTAGAGGATTGGGATAGACTCAGTGAATGAGCAGAAACATGGCAGATGGAATATAATGAATGTGAAGTTACCCACTTTGGCTGCAGAGTGTAGATGTTGGATTCGGTGTCCTTATTAAGTCACTGAAGGCTAATAAGCAGGAACAGCAAATTATTAAAAAGCCTATTAGAAAGTTAACTTTAATTCTGAGAGGATTTGATGACAGCAGTGCTGAGGTCTTGCTTCAATTGGATACGAGCTTGGTTAGGCCACACCAGGAGTATTTTGTGCAGCTGGTTTCTTTACCTCAGGAAAATATTATTGCCAGCGTGAGGTTTGGGACTAGCCAGATACCTTACAGTCTTATCCATTGATGGGCAGGCTACAATTGGAGATAGAGACTGGTAGTTTGGTCCAACAGTAAAGTGGCATTTTCAAATAGTCTGAGCTGACCTCCCATGGCCAGTAATATGAAGTGCATAATTTTGAATCCATTTCTGGTTCACCAGACTTATTCCCAGGATGGTGGAACTGTCCCATGAAGAGAGACTTGGTGGACAAAATGGATCTGTATTCTGTAGAGTTCTGAAGAACGTGAGCTGATCTCAGTGAAAGTTACAAATACGCGAAGGGATAATTACATAAGGTAGAGGCAACTCAGATGTTTCCTCGGTTGGGGGAATCTAGAACTAAGGGGATCATTTAAAACTAAGGGGAAACCATGTTGGGCTGAGATGAGGAGACGTTATTTTACTCAGAGGGTTGTGACACTTTGGAATTCTCAACCTCAGAGGACTGTTGAGTATGTTTAACGCACAGATTGATAGGTTTCTGTTTACCAATAGTGTTCAGGGCTATGTGGATGGGGTGAGTAAAAGGCATGGAAGTCTGCAGTCTGTCACAAATTGAATGGTGGGGCAGACTGAATGGCCTACTCCTATTCCTGTCCCCCCCCCTCCCCCCCCCCCCACTCCCCCCCCCCCCCCCCCCCCCCTCCCCGCCCCCCCACAGATACACATGCACTCTCTCCTCAGATTCTTGGATTTTTCTGTCACTTTAATACCGGAACAGAAAAGTTTCCTTCAGTCACCATGGTGATAATCTATAGCCACAATAAACTGTGGTTATTGTGATTAATAAGTGATTTCAGGAGCTGCGACCATTATCAGAAGGACCGGATTTGTTCAATGCAAGCCCAGCCCAGTGTACACACTTGTCTGTTGAAATTCAAGGAAATATTGCCACTCAAAACCCAGAACCCATGATGAGTCATCAGAGATCACGAAAAGTATGAAATCAAAATGTGATCCTGATATTTTTGGGGGCAATTCCACCACGGTTACTCTTTAAAGGACAAATTATCTTTGCAGATTACAATCATTTGAAAACAGGTCAGCCCTAAGGTGACCTTAATGAATAGAGTGAGCACTGAGGGGAACTGACAGAGACATTAAGATTTGTGGTGATTATGAGGATTGGGATGAACTACATCAGGACTGAGGTTATTTTTACGTTGCTGCATTACTTTGCTAAATTACTTACTCAGTGCAATTATTGAGTTACTGACTGACTGAACATACAATTGAACATACAATTACCACTGACTGAACGTAGTAATAAATTCAGTTGCTGCCTCAATTTAATCATTAATCTCTTTCCAATTTCTTTGCAACAGGATTCGAAACATCCATTTACTGCTTGGTGGAAATCATAGAGTTATTCAGAGCAACTGGTGATGAATAAAGTGCTTCAGATGATAAATTAATAACCAAAATAGTGTTGAAATGGATTCAAATTATGCATTTCATATTACTGGCCAAAGGAGCTCAGCACAGATTATTTGAAAGGTCACTTTATTACTAGGTGAAAACTAGGTAAAAACCCGAAACGTCGATTTTCCTGCTCCTCAGATGCTGCCTGAACTGCTGTACTTTTCCAGCACCACTCTACTTCACTTTATTACTGGACCAAACAACTTAGGCTCTATCTCCAATTGTAACCTGCCCATCAATGGATAAGACTGTAAGGTATGTGGCTTCCACCAAACTCCACGATACTCTTTGACGATGGCATATGATGCATACTGGAACAATAATTACAACAGAAGTCAGGAAGAACATCTCAATAGCAGGAGAGAGGCAAAAGTTTGTAATAAGGAAGGCTAAGAGGAAGAATGAGGAAAGGATGGCAGGCTACATTAAAACAAACATTAAAACATTTGGTGAACTTATTGATAGTGAAAGATTAGCAAAGGATAGAGTGGGGGCCCATAAGGAATAAGCAGGGTAAGCTGCTTATTGAAACAAAGGATCTAGCAGAGGTACATCATGAGTACTTTGCTTCTGTTTTTACCAAAGTAGAAAAGTGTAACAATGATCCAGTTGACAATGTGTATGTTGAGCAACTGAGCAATACAGTGATAGATAAAGAAGAGTTGCTGAAGGAGTCCAGGGAGAGATGTCGCCAGGCCCCAATGGAATGCATTATAGATTGCTGAGACAGAGGTGAGGGAGCGAGTAACGAAGCCGTTGACTTTTCCAGGCCACTCTGAACACAGGATTTGCCCCGGGGGACTGAGGATTGGAAATATGACACTGTTGTTTCAGAAAGGGTCAAAGGATATTCCAGCCCACGACAGACCCATCAGCTTGATCTCAGAGTGGGAAAACTCATCTAAGCCATAATATGGGAAAAGATAAATATATGCTTGGAGAAAAATAAGTTACTACTCGACAGTCAATGTAGCTTTGTCAAGGGCCGGTCATATCAAATTAATTTGACTTTTTGATGAGGTTACACAGGTGAGGGCAATGCTGTGAATGTTGTACATTTGGACTTTCAGAAATCATTTGATACAGTGCCCCAAGGCAGGTTGGTTAGCAAATTAGAAATGTTTGGGATTGATGGGGCCTTAGCAACTTGGTTTAGAAGTTGGCTAAAAGATAGCGTAGGTATAGATGGATATTTTCCAGATTGGAGGCAGGTTGAAAGTGGTGTTCCCCATGGATTGGTGTTGGGTTGGGACTCTTGCTTTTGCTGATTTATATAAGTGATTTAGAGATGGGAGTTGAAGGCAAAATCTCTAAATGTTCAGAGGGAGGATAGTGAATTGTGAGGACGACACCGAGCGACTTCTGAGGAACACTGACAAGTTGGCCAAATGGTCTGACACCTGGCAAATGAAGGTTGAGATGGTGGTGCTGAAAAAGCACAGCAGGTCAGGGAGCATCTGAGGAGCAGGAGAGCCGATGTTTCAGGCAAGAGTCCTTCATCAGGGTGATACCTGATGAAGGGCTCTTGCCCGAAACGTTGATTCTCCAACTCCTCAGATGCTCACTGACCTGCTGTGTTTTTCCAGCAGCACACTCTCGACTCTGATCTCCAGCATCTGTAGTCCCCACTTTCTCCCACCTGGCAGATGAAGTTCAATGCAGAGAAATGTGAAGTCATGCATTTTGGTAAAAGAAACATGAAGAGACAACACAGGCTAATGGTACAACTCTGAGGGGAGTACAGGAACACAGGGAATCCACATGCATAATACTGTGAAGGTGGCCAGGCAAGTTGAAACAGTTATCAAGAAGGCTTATTCAACCCTTGGGTTCACAAATAGAGGCATAGTGTATAAAAGCAAGGAAGTGATGCTACACCTCTTTAAAAAGAAACCATTGGTCAGCTCACATTGAGAGTATTGTGTTCAATTCTGGGCACCTTAGTAAAGGAAAGATGTTAAAGCCCTGGAGAGAGTGCAAAGGAGATTGGATAGAATGATACCATGAATGAGGGATTTTAGATACATTGAAAGATTAGAGATATTGGGCTTATTCTCCTTGGAGCAGAGAAGATTAAGAGGAGACCTTACTGAGATATTCAAAATTGTGAACAATTTTGATTGGGTAAAGAAAGACATTCTGATTTCACTAGTTCGTAATAAGGGGTCACAATTTCAAGATTTTCAGCAAGAGAGCTAGGAGTGAGATGAGGAGAAACTTCTTTACTCAGAATTGTTAGGAATGCACTACCTGGGAGGGTGGTGGAGGCAGGTTCCATCGTAGGTTTCAAAGAGAGTTGGATACATATTTCAAAGAGATGAACTTAGAGAGCTACAGAGGTAGGGCGAGAGAACAGGACTCGCTGGGTCACTCTATTCAGAGAAGGGTCAGACACAGTGAGCCAAATAGCATCTTTCTGTACTATAAAATTCTATGCTTCTTTGACTAATGGGTGAGGTCAGAGTGATTACCCTCGAAACCATGGCAGCATTTGACTAATGTGGCACAAAGGAGTTTCAGCAAAACTGGAAATGAAAGGGAATGAGGGAATGACTCTCCATTGGCTGGAGCCATATCTGACAGGAAGGAAGATGGTTGTGGTTGTTAGAGATGGCTGGGCCTAGGACTCTATCCTGAAGAACTCCTGCAGTGATGTCTTGGAGCTGAGATGACTGACTTTCAGACCTAAGAGTGCACTTGGGTTTCTATTTACATGGCAGAGTTAATAATGCAGATGAAATAGTTAATACTGTATATTGGAGGTCTCTTCCTGCATTTCATAGGGTTATCTCAAAACTTCATACGGGTAATATTGTGATGCTGAATATTACAAGCTGAATACAAGCAGTGGTTAGCACTGCTGCCTCACAGCGCCAGAGACCCGGGTTCAATTCCCGCCTCAGGCAACTGACTGTGTGGAGTTTGCACATTCTCCCCACGTCTGTGTGGGTTTCCTCTGGGTGCTCCGGTTTCCTCCCACAGTCACAAAGATGTGCAGGTCAGGTGAATTGGCCATGCTAAATTGCCTGTAGTGTTAGGTGAAGAGGTAAATGTAGGGGTATGGGTGGGTTGCTCTTCGGTGGGTCGGTGTGGACTTGTTGGGCCGAAGGAGCTGTTTCCACATTGTAAGTAATCTAATCTAATCTAATCTGAATTGTGACTACTGCAGGTTTAATTTTGAATATGAGATGCTCAATATTGTGCATTTCATTATCAATGCTGTTCCCAAGTTTTATAACAGTACAGACTAGTACAAGACTCCACTGTGGAGTTCCTGAGTGGCCAATACACAGAATTCAACATGTTATTGTATTAGATTCTGTTTCTCTCTGAGACACACTCATTCCCCGAGCTGCCACTGCTTGGATCCGGCAATTGTATATAGCTTTCCAAATGGCCAATATTACTCATTCTTTTCCATAACACTGAGCCAAACCACACACACATTTATTGCAAAGGGACTCTGTGAACTTGGAAGACAGAGAGGGCTGGGTTGATGCAGAACTATATACCAGTCTTCTCTCTGGATTAATTTCTCACAGCCAGGGCACCACAGGAAAAACTTAACAGTTCTGTCACACCTTTCACTTCTTCTTGGAGAGCCTTAAGTAAGTAGGTGGTGAACAAAAGAATTCACAAAGATTTTCACTGTTCTAATGGGCGGACACAACTGCCAATTAGTGCACAATAAGTTCCCAAAAACAGCACTGAGATAGCGACCAGCTAATCTGATAGACAGATGTTAGCTAGCGACAGAATGTGCCTGTACCATTTTTTATATCCCCACATGAGGCTTCAATTTAACAGCACCTTCTCAACACTGACTCTCTGACAGCACAGCACTCCTTCAGTACCGACCCTCCAACAGTGTGACACTCCGCCAGTAATGACCATCTGACAGTGCAGAAATCCCTCAATACTGACTTTAACAATGCAGCACTCCTTCATTACTGATCCTCTGACAGTGCGGAACTCACTCAACATTGGGCTAGGACTGTCAGTCTTGCTCATTGTGCTGGAGTTTATCAAGAGGCACCTGAAGTTGCATCATTGTGGTAAAGAAGTGATTGGTTCTGATCATGATGCCTACTCTAGTTGAACAGCTGCCCTCTGTCTATATGCCACATTATGAGGTGCACAAGCCATTAAGTGTGAGGACACAGTTAACTGACCAGCACATCAAACAGCAATTTGGTTATTAGTTCAGCTCTGGTTACTGGTACTCAGTTAACCAAACAATATCATCAAACCACACAACTGAACAGCAACAAACCACACTGACCCATCGATGAGATTCAGCACTGGAACTCACCCCTGGATAATCAGGTATATATCATAAAACTCACCAAGATTGGACTCCAGTCTGTAAATCACTGCCAAGCTCTCTCTGTAGTCTTGCTACTGAAGGGTTAAAGGCAAGACTGCCAGTTCACTGAGCTGTGTGCATCCATTCAAAGCTGTAGCTCAAGGGATCAGTGACTCACTGATCAGTTCCTGTGCCGCCCTCTGTGCTGTTCCTGGCACCAACTCTGTGAAACTTCGTAAAAGTAAAGTCTCTTCCTTTGTGGGAGAGAGAGCTGAGGCCAGCAGACGAGTTGGGTTGAAGGCAGCTCCTCTTTCCCTCAGTTGTTCAATCAGTGGCACAGTTCTTGGCAGCTGGGGTAGAAGAAAGAGGGAGAATTGAGCAACGTAATTCAGGGAAAGTCTGTCGCTGCTTAATTAGCTTTATTGTTTCATGCTCACGTGAGCTGCATCAAGCTGGGGTTCTTAAAGAAAGAGCATTGGACTTAATATTTACACAGGCCTCACTACACTGTGTGTTTGTGGCAAGAACCACAACTTGGAGATCCAAGATTCAGGTGTGGGTTGCTGAAGCAGCGAGGGAGGTGGGATGGCAAAGATGTTGGAGAGGGAGGAATGGAGAGTGTTGGGGAGAGAAAGGGCAGTGTGAGGTGTGTGATAGGGTAGAGTCATGGGGTAGCAGAGTAGGGTGGCAAGGAATGCAGTTAGTGCGTAGGTGGGGATGAGTGAGACAATGATGACGATGAATTCGCTCTGATCAGAAACAACATTGAGCGAAGACAATAATGATCTGCGTTAGGGTCTTCACTCAAGCTCGAATACCCATTGATCTAGATGCCCAATGAAGCTAGCTATGAGCAAGGGACATGAAGAGTATCTGTCAGAGCAGCATCATGGCAGAACACAATAATTTTCAACCTAAGCGTGAATGAAGTAGACAGAGGCTTTCCCTTTCCTTCTGCAACTCCACTCACTGGTGTACTCAGTAAGTCACATCCAACAGAGTGTCAGTGATAGCTTATGTCACCCCAGAGTCTGAGTACTCCCACTTAAGACACTAGAGCAAATACAGCCATGGACTCACAGAGATGTAGAGCAAGGAAGCAGACCCTTCAGACAACTTGACCATGCCAACCAGACATCCTAAATTAATCTAGTCCCATTTGCCAGCACTTGGCCCATATCTCTCTGAACCCTTCATATTCATATACCTGTCCAGATGGCTTTAAAATGTTGTCATTGTACCAGCCTCCGCCACTTCCTCTGGCAGCTCATTCCAAACATGCACCACCCTCTGCATTTAAAAGATGCCCCTTAGGCCCCTTTTAAATCTTTTCCCTCTCACCCTAAACCTATGCTCACTATCTCTGGACTCTCCCACTCCAGGGAAAAAATCTTGTCTATTTACCCTATCCACGTCCTTTACGATTTTATACATCTCTGTAGGATCACACCTCAGCTTCCGATGCTCCAGGGAAAACAGTCCCAGCGTGTTCAGTCTCTCCTTAAAGCACAAGCCCTCCATCCCTGGCAACATCCTTGTAAATCTTTGCTGAAAACTTTCAAGTTTGACAACATCATTCCTATAGGAGGAAAACCAGGATTACATACAATATCCCAAAAGTGGTCTAACTAATGTCCTGTACGGCCGAAACATAACCTCCTAACTCTTGTATTCAATGCTCTGACCAGTAAAGGAAAGCATACCAAACATCATCTTCATTATCCAATCTGTCTATGAGCCTACTTTCAAGGAACTATGAACCTGCACTCCAAGGTCTCTTTGTTCAGTAACACTCCCCAGGACCTTACCGTTAAGTGTATTAGTCCTGCCCTGATTTACCTTTCCAAAATGCAGTACCTCACGTTTATCTAAATTAAACTCCATCAGCCACTCCTCAGCCCATTGGCCCATCTAATCAAGATCCTTTTGTACTTTGAGGTAACCTTCTTCGCTGTCCACTACACCTCCAATTTTAGTGTCATCTGCAAACTTACTAACTATACCTCCTGAGTTCACACCCAAAGCAATTATATAATGCAATTTTTCCAAATTTTCACTTGATACAAAGCTAAATGGGAATGTGTGTCATGAACAAGATGTAAAGTAGCGTCTGGAGAATTTAGACAGGTTTAACAATTGGGCAAAAACATGGCAGATGGAATATAATGTTGAAAAATGTGACATTATCCACTTTGGTAGGAAGAACAGGCATGCAAAATATTTCTTAATAGTGTGAGGCTAGAAAGTGTAGATGTTGGGACTAGGGTCCTTGTTGATAAGTCACTGAAGACTTAACAAACAGGAACAGCAAGTTATTAAGAAGCCTATTGGAATATTGCCTTCTATTCTAAGAGGATTTGAGGATGGGAGGAGTCAGCTTTTGCTTCATAAGAGCTTGGTTAGACCCCATCAGGATGCTGTGTCCAGTTTTGGTTTCCTTATCTCAGGTAAGATATTATTGTCACCGAGGGAGTGAACAAAGGTTCACCCAGACTTATTCCTGGGATGGTGCAACGATCCTGTGAAGACAGACTGGTGAAACTGGGTCTGTATTGTCACAGGTTTTCAACAAAGAAAGGTGATCTCATTGAAACTTTGGGTATACTAAAAGGGATAGACAGGTAGATGCAGGTAAGATGTTTCAACTGGTTTGGGAGTATAGTGCCAGGGGACACAATTTAAATAAAGGGGGGTACTACTTCAGTCCGAGGTAAGGAGAATTTGTTTCACTCAACGGTGCTGAATCTTTGGAATTCTGTGCCACGGAGGGCTGTGGAATCTCATTCCTTGGACACATATAAATACATTTCTGATTGTCAATGGCATGCAGAGTTATAGAGAGTGTGATTAATAGGCATTTAAGTATTTAATCAGCCATGATCATATTTAATATTACAATAGATACAATGAGCTGAATGGCCTAATTCTGTTCAAATGTTCCCGTCTACATTGACTCATGTCAGTACTGAGAGAGTGCTGCACTGTTGTCAGGTCAATACTGAGAGAGTGCTGCACTTCAGATGTAATTTTTTGTCACATGAGGCACTGAACACCACACTGAACTCTCTGAGGTTGACGTAAAAGATTGTATGGTGTAGTATGAAGAACAGGATCACTCTCCATGGTGTCCTAGCAAATTCTTATCCCTGAAGCAACACCACAAAAGACAATCCCCAGTTATTATATCCTTGCTGCTTTCTGTCATCATTATATTTCCTGCATTCTGACACTGACTGCAATGCTTCATCTGTTAATACCTATTCAAAACTCTTGTCCAGGGAAATGCACTTTGTTCTTTCAGAAAAAGTTACCCATTTCAACTGCAATGTCCCACTGCTGTGTGTAAGCTGCCTCCAAAGGAAATTTTTGAATAGAAATTTTCTACCCAACATGTACAGGAACATTACAACACACTTCTGAAGCAGGTGGGACTTGAACCCAGTCCTTTGGGACATGTAAGGAAACCGTCACTGCACCAGATGAGCTCTAGAAAGTTTACTTCTGTACTGAGGCCAGTTAAGGCCACCTTCACCAATGCAGTTTACAAATCCGCCTCATCACGATTGTAATTGTCTTACTGCCAACAATGGCCAAGATCTCCAGTTCCCATTTGGTTGACTTTGTAGATTCCGCACAGACCCAGAAAGGCTGTGAACTGCTGATCATCCCTCACCAAATCCCTGCCCGGAATCAGGCAACAGTGCCTCTGACCCTCTTATACAAAACAAGTCAGAAATTATGTCAAAGAAAACTGGGACAAGAGTGAAATAGACACCTTGGAGTGTGCACACAGACACACAAAAAAAAGCATGCAAACACAAACAGACACATGTACAACTGACAGAGGTGAAGCAACACAACAATGAACAGACATTCACACCAATATGAAACACAGACAGATAAATCCTCAGCGTAAACATAAGATTACGCACATGTAAACGTTCACCCGTTCACATACACGTGTGTGTGCGCACAATAACACAGTCAAGTATGCTTGCACAGAAAATCAAACACACAAATACATTGGAAAGTACACGCATATATACAAACACTCAAAATCAAATCCAGGAACACGCTCCAGAAGCACAGACACAAAGATCTATAACATGCAGAAAAAACACATCTACATTCACAAATGGACACAATGTTCACCATGTTCACCTACATAATGAAACACATGATCAAACTTACACAAATCTGCTTAAACAGTAGGAAAGTCACAGCCACTGAGAGAGGCTCACTGGCACTGAGACACACTTTCAGATATGTTAATACTGCAACACAAAGTGAAAACCAACTCCCAAACAGACAGACACCAAGACACACATTGACACACTCACAGACACTGTGACACAGACCATAACATACACTGACACACTCTCAGACACTGCGATACAGATTGGAAAAGAGACTGATATGCTTTCAGCCAGACAGATACAGTGATACAGACTGTAACACAAACTGACACATTGTCAAAAGACAGTGTGATACAGATGAGAAAGATACTGATACAATCTCAGGCACTGTGATACAGACTGTAACACACACACTGACACAGACAGATAGAGTGATGTAAACAGTAAGGCACACTGACACAGTCTCAGAAAAACTGATACAAAGTTGTACACACCCAGAGCCATTCTATTCTGATCACACACAGTTTGTTCATGAGCCTCTCAGAAACAGATTAGAAGCAGCACATTGGTGGCTTCTGACAAAAACTGTTTATTCCAAACCAGCTGTGGGAATGAGAAAGACATTTCAGCTGCGCCAAGAATCTAGTTTAAAAATTGACTTACTGTTGCTCTGGCTGTGTTTCAGATGAGCTGCACTATGGTTGCTGACTGGCTGATTCTGCCTCCCTCGCTTCACCAGCTGGTCTAAAGTCCTCTTCTCAAGTTCGGCTTTTGATTGTAACTATTTCCTGTCACTCGTGAAGGACAGTGAGTTTGCTTGTGTGTGAGTGGAAGTTGAGTGTGTAAAACATTTTCATTTGCAGCAATGAGCGAGAGCAGAGAGGCTCGGCAGATTATTTACATGAAATCTGGCCCACGTTCAGAGCAATGAACTGGACATTAACTCACACAGTGCCTCTCAGAACCCTGCTGACAGAGACTGCTACTTCTGATTCTCATGGGTAGGCTGCTTTGGGACTGGCTTAGGGTTCAGCCAGACTGTACCCACTGCATGGATATCTTCATTCACTGTCAGAGTCAGCACCAATAGCATAAGTCAGTCTATTGCTCCACATATACATGGCATCATTTTCCATTACAGTCAATCACAGCTGACTTAATTTCTCCTTTCCAAATGCATGGACTGGTGACACAGGAGAAGGATTTCTACATACGCCTGCAATTTCTTCATTTGGCATCACTTCACTCAACACAGAGGGGCAGCCTTTGGATTTACCATCTGTGACTACAGCCCCACACTAAGTAAAACAAACCCACCACAACCCCTCTCTGTCCCACACTGGGCAGTGACCATGCCCCGCTCCTTGCCACACACTGGGCAGCGCCTGCTGCCTGATACAGTCCCATTTTAAACACGCCACTTACCCGTTGGATCCAAGGACTTTCGCTGGTCTGGGTTGGTTCAGAAAAGAGCTATCCTCAAATAGAGAAATCACCCAGAACACAAACAAGAGTTGGTTCTTTTAAGCGATAGGGTTGAAAAGTTAATCCTGACTGGTGGATTGGGACCTGGGAATGAAGCATAAATTGGTGAAACTTTGGTAAGTTGGAGGAGTGGTTGGATCGGTGGCAATGAGAAAGTATAAGGTGATGCACTTCGATTAGCAGTAAATAAAGCACACAGTGTTCTCAGCTTTAGTGATGGGGCATTGAACACAAGAGCAAGGAGGTGATGGCGAGCTTGTATAAGACACTTGTTAGACCTTAGCTGGAGTAATGTGAACACTTGTACGTGTCACATTAGAGGAAAGATGTGAATGAATGGAGAATGAATAGAAGGGATTTAACAAGAGTGGTTCCAGGAATGAGAAACTTCAGGCATGAGGATAGGTTGAAAATACTGGGACTTTTTGCCTTGGAGAGAAGAATGTTGAGAAGGGATTTGACAGAGATTTTCAAAATCATGAGTGGGGCTGGACACAGAACATAGTGAGAAACTGTTTCCGTTTATAAAAGCATCAAGAACAAGAGGGCATAGTTTATGATTAGTATAGTTTACTGTTTATTGGTCAGTATATACACAGTGGGTTGAAGAGCCTATTTCTATGCTGTATGACTCTATAATGTGTCATACAGCATGTCCGGGAAGACCATTCTAGATATGGTGACATGTAATGAGGCAGTTTTGATTCGGGAGCTTAAGGTGAAGAAATCCCGAGGGAACAGTGACCATAATATGATAGAATTCACTCTGCAGTTTGAGAGGAATGCAGAAAAGAAAAGTTCAGTTCTGTGTAAGAGCACTTCTGGGTAGGAAAGAAATCTCAGAAAGAGCAGTAAATCAGGAAGTGGAATGGAGGGAGGGACTCAGGAAAATCACAATCATCACAGAAGTGACATTGAGTAAATATTTGCAACTGTGGGCTGACAAGTGCCCGGAACCTGGTGAACTTTATCCTCGGGTCTTCGAAGTATTTAGTGAGATAGTTGGCATATTGGTTTCAGTTTACCAAGATGCCCTAAGTTTTGGCAGGAATCCATTCGTTTCTTGGATAGCAAATGTAAAACCTTTGTTTAAAAAAGAGATGGAGACAGAGGACAGGAAACTAGAGGCTGGTTTGTTCAACATCTGTCACAAAGCAATGTCAGACGCTATCGTTAAAAATTGCAGGGCACTATGAAAATTTCAAGGTAATCAGGCAGAATTAATTGTGTCAAGAAAGAAAAGTTATTTTTAAACAATCTATTGGAGTTCTTTGAGGAAACAAAACACAGGCTGCAGATAAAGGGGAACTGGTGGACATATTGTACTGTCACTTCTGGAAAACATTTGATAAAGTGTTTGTTATTCAAAGTTATTGAGGAAAATAAAAGTTCCTGCTTTATGGAGTACGGATAGAGCTTGGCTGGCTAACAGGAAAGAGAAAGCAGATGTAAATAGGTCTTATTCAAACTGGCAAGATACAACAAGTGGTATACCACAAGGATTGGTGCTGGGACCTCATGTGTTTGCAGGGTTGGAAGATACAGTTGCCAAATTTGCTGATGACATCAAGAGATGTAGTAAATAAGTTGGAGGATGAAATAAGGAGACTGTAGAGGGATGTCGATAAGTTAAGTGAGTGGGCAGAGATCTTGTAATTGGAACACAATGTGGAAGAATGTGAAAGTGTCATTTTTAGAGTCATAGAGTAATACAGCACAGAAATGGACCCTACAGTCCAACTCATCTGCATCGACCAGACAACCCAATTGGACCTAGACCCACGTGCCAATATCTGACCAATTTCCGTTTAAACCCTTCTTAATCATACGCCCATCTAGAGTCTTTGAAATGTTGGGCTTGTACCAGCATCCACCACTTCCTCTGGCAGCTCATTCCATACATGCACCACCCTCTGTATCAAAAAGTTATCCCTTGGGTCCTTTTTAAATCTTTACCCTCACAACTCTAGTTTTGCACTTCCGCACCCGAGGAAAAAGACCTTGGCTATTCACCTTATCAATGCCCCTCATGATTTTATTAACCTCTCTAAGGTCACCCCATAGTCTCTGACACTCCAGGGATAAAAGCCCCAGCATATTCAGCTTGTCCCAATAGCTCAAACCCTCCAGTCACTGCAACATCCTTGTAAATCTTTTCTGCACCCTCTCAAGCTTAACAACATACTTCCTATAGAAGGGTAACCGGAACCAAACACAGTATTCCAAAAGTGGCCTCAACAATGTACCTGCCTTACCACCCATTTCACTTTCAAAACCAAAACCACCAGACAAACCAATGGAACACCCGTGGGATCTCCGATATCAGGGTTCTTAGCAGACATTCGAGCAAACAGCTCCGCCAACCATTCAAGCCAAATTTTGAGTCCGCTACATGGATGACACCTTTGTCATCACTGAACGAAACAAATTAGAGGAAACCTTCAAGGCCATTAATGACACCCCTACTGGCATAAAATCCACTGAACAGGAGGAATACAACAACAAACTGCCATTCCTAGACGTCGCATTAGAGCAAACAGTCAATGGGGAACTACAACTCTGCGTCTCCAGGAAAACAACACATATTGACCAAATACTGAACTACAGAAGCAATCAGCCCAACACCCACAAATGAAGCTGCATTAGAACACTATTTCAATGAGCCACCACACAATGCAGTACAGAGGAACTATGAAGAGCAGAGGAAAATCACCTATACTGCATATTCAAAAAGAACAGGTACCCAATGAACACGGTCCACCGATTTCTCATCAACAAACTCAAACATGCAGACAAAACGGTCCAGAAACCCGAGCCACTCTCCCCTACATCAAAGACATCTTGGAAATGACTGCCAGACTACTCTGACCTCTTGGCATCATGGTAGCCCACAAACTCACCAACACACTAAAACAGCAGTGAAATGAACATTAAAGACCCTATACAGACAACAAGCCAAACTATTGCCATTTACAAAATGCCTTGCAAGGACTGTAACAAACACTACATTGGACAAACAGGCAGAAAACTGGCTACCAGGATACATGAAGATCAACTTGCCACAAAAAGATGTGAGCCATTGTCACTAATATCTTTAAATACAGATGAGGAAGGACACCACGTTGACTGGGACAACGCATCCATCCTCGGACAAGCTAAAGAGAGACATGCATGAGAATTCCTAGAAGCACGGCATTCCAACCGGAACTCTCTCAACAAACACAGTGACTTGGATCCCATTTACCACCCCCGAGAAAAAAAACAACAGGAAATGATATCACCATAGGAAATTATGTCACCACAGGAAATGACATCACCAACCCAAGGAACCCTAAACACATAAACAGAAAGTGGGTCACTAACAATAGTGCTTCACCAGAGGCTCACTGATGATGTTATCTCGTATGGTTACAAAATATCTGAAAACGAACCTTCCAGCTCAACAAGCAAACTTACATCCAGAACCTCAACCTGAGTTACAAATCTTCTCAAAAATATGCTAATGCCATGTACAGCCACAACATGACATCCCAACTCCTATACTCAGTGTTATGACCAATGAAGGCAAGTGTGCCAAACACCTTCTTCACCACCCTATCTGCAACTCCATTTTCAAGGAACTATGAACCTGCACCCCTACATCTCTATTTAGCAACACTCTGCACGGGCCTACTATCCTGCTCTGGTTTACCTTAGCAAAATGGAAAACCTCACATTTATCTAAATTAAACTCTATCTGCCACTCCTTGGCCCATTGGTCCATCTGATTATGGACCTGCTGTACTCTGAGTTAATCGTTTTCACTATCAATTACAGCATCTATTTTGGTGTCATCTGCAAACTTACTAACAATACTTCTTATATTCACATTCAAATCATTTATAAAATGATCCTTGTGGCACAGCACTGGTCACAGGCCTCTAGTCTGAAAAACAACCCTCCACCACCACCCTCGGTCTCCTATCTTCAAGCCAATTTTGAATCCGATTGGCTTGCTCTCCCTGGATCCCATGTGATCTCACGTTACTAACCAGTCTACCATGTGGAATCTTGTTGAATGCTTTGCCGACAATGTTGACTGCTCTGTCTTCATTAATCTTCTTTGTCACCTCTTCAAAAACTCAATCCAGTTCGTGAGACATGATTTCACACGCACAAAGCAATGTTGATTATCTCTAATGAGTCCTTGTGTTTCCAAATGTATGTTAATCTGGTCCCTTAGAATCCTCTCCAACAATTTACCCACCACAGACGTAAGGCTTGCCGATCTGGCTTTTAATTAAGATTCCCTACTGTGCCATCCTGCTGCCCCAGGTTTTTCTTGTAGCCTTTCTTAAATATTGGCACCACACCAGCCAAACTTATCTTCTAGCACCTCATCTGTGGCTATCAATGATAGAAATATCTCAGCAAGGGGGCCAGCAATTTCTTTCCTAGCTTCCCACAAAGTTCTGTGAAATACATGATCAAATCCTGGGGACTTATCTATCTTTATGTGTTTTAAGACCTTGAGCACCTCCTCTTCTGTAACATGAACTCTTTTCAAGGCATCACTATTTAGCAAAAGAATAAAAGCATATTATCGAAAAGGTCAGGGATTGCAGAGCTCTGAGATGCAGAGGGACCTGGGTGTCCTTATGCATGAATTGCAGAAGGTTATTATGCAGGTACAGCAAGTAATCAGGAATGCTAATAGTCACCATTTACTGTGAGGGGAATTGCTTCAGTTACACAGGGCTTTGGTGAGAATACAACGAAAGTATTGCTATTTAATTACGAAGAATATAAAAATTTGGGAAGCTATTCAGAGTAGGTCTAACAGACTATTACCTGGAACGGGCAGGTTATACGAGGAAAGGTTGGAGAGACTCAGCAGGCACAGTTTAGAACAGCAACTGGGGACTTCAGTGAAAAATACAAGATCCTGAGGAGTCTTGACCAGGTGGATATGGAAAGGATGTTTCGACGTGTGGGAGAATCTAAAACTAGGGATCAAAGTTTAAAAATAATGGGTCACCCATTTCAGACTGAGAGCAGGAGAAAAGTCTTTCTCACAGAGGGTCATGTCGTTCTCTTCCTCAAAAGACACAGCATGGATAGTCTTTGAGTATTTTTAAGGAAGAGATGGGTAGATTCTTGGGTTGAAAGGTTACTGGGATAAGTGGTAATGTGAAGTAATCAGATCAGCCATGATCTTACAGAATGGCACAGCAGGCTTGAGGGGCTGAGTGGCCTCCTCCTTCTACTCCTTGGTCAAGTGTATGTGTGTGTGGCAACTCTCTGTGGAGCAATCCTATCTATGCCATTCCCCTGCTCTATCCCTGTATTCCTGTCAATCTTCTTGCTTCAACCGCCTGTTGAAATCACTTTCAGTAGAGCATCTTCAAGGTGGTGAGCAGACACGGTAGAACCAAGCTCTTCCTCACATTCCCCATGCACGTCAGGCCAAAAAGCTTGCAGTAACCCATTTAATTAGATAGGAAATTGGAGCAGGATAGGCCAATCAACCCTTTGAGCCTTCTCCACCATTTAATATGATCATGTCTGATTGTCCAACTCAGTATCCTGTTTCTTTTAGCCCTCAGAACTATATCTAACTGCTTCTTGAAAACATTCAATGTTTGGTCCTTGACCGTTTCCTGTGGCAGAGATTTATGCAGACTCACCATTCTCTGGGTGAAAAGGGACACTTGGAAATGGTGTTTGGAACAATGACCAAAGTGAAGGGTCATTAGATAGAGATTCAGTCTTCCCAATTTCTATCTGAAGGACACTTCTGCTCACTCAGGACTGGATTTTGGAGAAATCACCATGGCAATTTAGAAATGTGGAGGAATAGAGAGAGCTTGAGGAGAGGACGAGCTGGGTCTCATCAGTGTATGTGACAAAAACTAATGCTTTGTTGATGTTGCCGAGGTAGATGGGAAAAAGAAGGTAGCCAAGTACAGGTTCTTAGGATCACCAGAGAGCACAGAGTAGGTGCAGAAAGAGAAACCATTGCAAGTGGCCCTATGGCTATGATGTGACAGAGGAGAATGGAACTGTGTGAATGTAGTTTACCTGACAGCGGAGCAGTTTCAGAGGAGGATGGTGGATGATTGAATGGAGCATCTGCACATCAAACTTTGTATTAACAGCAAGGAAATGGAAAGGAAGCAGGTTTGGAAGGAGGGTGAGATGCCACTCAATGGGAATAAGTAGGTAAATGGGTTGAACATGGGAGCATTTGGGACTAAGGCAGTATAATGTGGCAGACAGAAATGGAAAAGCAAAATCACAGGAAACAAAACTAACATTTATGTGTATTAATAGACACAGAAATGTTGCAAGATTGGGGAACTGGTGTCATTGGTTAAACAGAAAACGATGACTTCATCCCAACAGACTGGAGTTCAACAATGTTGGCAACAACTGGAAACCTTTGATCGTTAAAAGGCAAAGGAGGAGTCACAATGTGAAACACAACTCTGTTGATTCACTAACAGTAAAAGCTGCCAAACCTCAGTAGGTAGTGCTTCCATCCAATCAAGGATAGTTCAGATTTCACTCTGGACACTGTTCCATATAGTCCAGGCTGACACTGCGAGTTCACCACTGAGGAGGTATGCCACTGTCACAGAGATGTCTATAAAATCTGACAATGAAAAAGTTACATCTGCCCTCTTCACTCCGGTAAATGTAAAATATCACATTACATTATTTTCAAGAGCAGAGGAATTCTTCCTGGAGTCCGAAGGGCAATGTCTTTCCCTCGTCCACTATGACTCAAATAGATAATCTGATCACAATCACATCTCTATTTGTGGGAGGTGGCTGTGCCTGAGGTGTCAGCTGCTGTCTTACATCTCAACAATGGTTACTCAACATGAACTTTATTAGCAGTAAAGTGTTATCAGAGTTCTCGAGATCACAAAGAAGCATAGTATAAATGTAAATTTGTTTGCAGCTCCTGTCCTAGGGAAGGGTCAGCTCCAGACCCGTAATAAAATAAAACAGGAACTGCAGATGCTTGAGATCTGAAACAAAAACAGAAAATGCTGGAGAAACTCAGCAGGTGTGGTGGCATTTAAAGAGTCACCAGACTCAAAATGTTAACTTAGCTTTCTTCCCATAGATGCTGCCAGACATGCTGAACTTCTCCAGCAATTTCTGATTTTGTTCCTGAAACCTGTTTTCTGTCTTCTGTATATTGCAGTACCTCAGCCATTGAAAATAGTATTTACCTCCCTGCCCACAACAATGTACATCCAAACATACAGCTGAAGTGCGCTATTTGACTCTTTGAGCATGTTCTGTCTTTCACTAAGAGATTTGTTAACATTCCAAATTCTATCCGAACACATGTTGAAGAGGCTGTTTTCCTTGGAGTGGAGAAGGTGAAGAGATTTGAGTGAAAGTTCCAAAACAATGTGGGGTCTAGACAGTGTCGATAGGAAGAAACTGTGCGAAAGAAACAACAGTGATGTGAGAAAACTCTTTCACAAAGCAAGTAGTTTGGATTTGGAATGCAGTGTGATGGAGACAGGCTAAACTGATACATTGATGAAGATATTGGAATATTATTTGAAAAACAGTATTCAGGATAATTGGTATTGGCTGACACTGAGTCATGATGTTCATTCAGACAGCCAGAACAGATATGATGGGCCAAATGGCCTCTTTTTGTGCTGCAACTTCTCTCTCGTTCTATCGAATGTCTGACTGTCATTTTCCAGTCCTCACTGGATGTGAAGAGTTGTGTCAGAAGACTGGACTGCTACTAATGGTGTATCATCAATTAAAAATGGAGCAAAGGGTAGACAAATAATTAGAGGCCAGTGAGTGTAACCTCAGTAGTGAGCAAATTATTGGAATTAATTCTGACAGACAGGACAAACTATCACTTTAAGAGGCATGTCTGACGAACTGCATTGCTTTGTTTTGAGGACATGACAAGGAAGATTGATGAGGCTAGTGTAGTTGATTGACATGGAGTTGAGCAAGGCTTTTAACAAAGTCCCAGATGGTAGACTGGTTAAAACAATAAAAGCTGACAGGATCCAATGGAACATAGCAAGCTGATACCAATTTAGCTCGGTGGCAGGAAACAGAGATGATGGTTGAGAGTTGTTATTGTGCCTGGAAGGCTGTTTAGCAGAAGGTTCTGCAGGGCACAGTACAGTATCTCCTGCTTTTTGTGGCATCTGTTCATGATTTCAGTGTAAATATTGGCGATCGGGGTGGGGGGCACAATAAAGAACTCTGCTGTCAATAGAAAAATTAACCGAATGGTTAATTTGAAAAAATGGGAGAATACACAGAGAAGTACAGGAAAAAAAGAAACATAGAGTGAATGCCCACTGATCCCTGAAGTGAGTAGGTTGATAAGTTAGTGAAGAAGGCACATGGCGTTGTAAAGACCACATCATTTTATTTCCTTTATTTCTGGACAGCGGACTGATAAACAGAATGATACTGTTTTAAAGCAAGGAAACTGTGCAAAGAGATGGCTTCAGTTTGAAAAAACATGTTTACTGGAGCACACTGTGAGATGTCATGTATTTTTCCTGGAATAGCGAGGGCAAAAGCAGATACCAGGGAGCTGATTGGTTTGGAACTAAAGGCAATCGACTTGACAACAATGTTCCAATTGGTTCCTGTGTTGAGAGTTTGGTGTTGGAAAAGCACAGCAGGTCAGGCAGCATCTGAGGAGCAGGTGAATCAATGTTGCAGGCCTACGCCCTTCCTCAGGAATGAGGCTTGTGGGTCGGGGCTAAGAGATAAATGGGTGGGAGAGGGGTGGGGTTAGGGAGAGGTAGCTGGGAAAGTGATAGGTGGATGAAGGTGATAGGCCAGAGGGGGCAGTGATGGACGGTTCCAGAGGGCAGTGCCAAGTTGGAGGTTTGGGACTGGGATAACGGGGGCGGGGGTGGAATTGAGGAAGCTGTTGAAATCCATAATTATCCTGTGTGGTTGCAAGGTTCCAATTTGAGGCATTCCTTCTCCAGGCATCAGGTGCTAACAGTTCGGCGGTGAAGGAGGCCCAGGACCTGCATGTCCTTGACGGAGTGGATGGGAAGTTGAAGTGTTCAGCCACGGAGCAGTGGGGCTGGTGAGTGCGGGTGTCCCACAGATGTTCTCTGAAACGGCGTAAAGAAGGCTTCCTGTCTCCCTACTGCAGCCGGAGACCACACCGGGTGCAATGGATGAGGGAGATGACATTGGTAAAGGTACAGTTGAATTTCTGATGGATGTGGAAGGTTCCCTTGTGGCCTTGGACAGAGGTGAGGGAAGTGGTGTGGGTACAGGTTTTACACTTCCTGCGGTGGCAGGGAAAGGTGCCAGGAGTGGGGTGTGGGCTAGTGGGGACCTGATGAGGGAGATGTGGAGGGAATGGGCTTTTCGGAACGCTGATAGGGGTGGGGAGGGAAATAGATCTCTGGTGGTGGGGTCCGTTTGGCGGAAGTGGCGGAGGATATGCGTTGTATGTGGAGGTTTGTGGGGTGGAAGATGAGGATCGGTGGGGGTTCTGTCCTTGTTGCATTGGGAGGGGTGGGGTTCAAGGGCGGTGGTCCGTGAAGTGGAGGAGATGCACTGGAGGGAATCATCAACCACTTAGGAAGCAGAGTTGCGATCGTGGAAGAAGGAGGCCATCTGGGACTTTCCGAAGTGGAACTGGTCATCCTGGAAACAGATGCCGCAGAGGCGGAGGAATTACGAATACTAGATGGTGTTTTTATAGGAGGTAGGGTCGGAGGAGGTGTAAGTGAGGACTGCAGATGCTGGAGATCAGAGCTGAAAATGTGTTGCTGGAAAAGCGCAGCAGGTCAGGCAGCATCCAAGGAACAGGAGAATCGACGTTTCGGGCATCAGCCCTGAAGAAGGGCTGATGCCCGAAACATCGATTCTCCTGCTCCTTGGATGCTGCCTGACCTGCTGCGCTTTTCCAGCAACACATTTTCAGCTCGGAGGAGGTGTAGTCTAGGTAGCTGTGGGAGTCGGTGGGCTTGTCGTATATGTCTGTGGTTAGTCAGTCGTCAGAGACGGTAATGGAGAGGTCCAGAAAGGGGAGGGAGGTTGCCGAGATGGTCCAGGTGAATTTGAGGTCGGAGTAGAAGGTGTCGGTAAAGTTGATGAACTGTTCAACCTCCTCGTGGGAGCACACGAGGCAGCGCCAATACAGTCATTGACGTAGTGGGGGAACAGGTGGGGGGGGGGGGGGGGGGAGATGGACTGTTCCACATATCCGACAAACAGGCAGGCACAGTTGGGTCCCCTTTGGTTTGGAGGAAGTGGGAGGATTGGAAGGAGAAGTTGTTAAGGTTGAGGACCAGTTCAGCCAGGCGGATGAGGGTGTCGGTGGAAGGGTATTGGTTGGGATGGTATGAGAGGAAGAACGGAGAGCTTGGAGACCTTTGTCATGGCAGATTGATGTGTAAAGGGACTGGATGTCCATGGTGAAGATGAGGCATTGGGGGCCAGGGAAATGAAAATCCTAGTGGTGGTGTCACGAATGTAGGGGAGTTCGTGGACTAAGGGGGAACAGGACGGTGCTGAGGTAAGAAGAGATGAATTTGGTGGGACAGGTGCAGGCTGAGACAATGGGCCAACCGAGGCAGTCAGGTTTGTGAATCTTAAGAAGGAGGTAAAATCGTGCAGTGCGGAGTTCACGGACAATGAGGTTGGAAGCTGTGGATGGGAGATCCCCAGTGGTGATGAGGTTGTGGATGGTCTGGGAGATGATGGGAGGTGAGGTCATGATGAAGGGGGCAGTAAGAGGAGGTGTCTGCGAGTTGGCGTCTGGCTTCCAATTGGTTCCTGTCCAGGTGACCATGGCTTGTGTGGGGTTAGTGGAGCAAGAACAATCCAACCTACAAAGAGAAGATATCAAACTCTTTCACTGTCTCTTCCTCTTGTGTGCAGGTACATCAAAGACTCCAACTATAGGTAGCTATCTTTCAGTCAGCTTTTGCAAAAAATCTACTGTTCAATGAGGAATAAGAAGCTTCTAAACACAGAAAGGACATATTCTCAACCAGTGAGATAATTGATGTGCAAACAAGCTTGCGGTAACAGCAAAGAACTAAGAAATAAATTCCTTGAATCCTATGGTCCAGACAGGTGCTATCGAACTGTGTTTCCCTGAATTTCTTTCTTTTCCACCCTTCATCTCCTCATTTTATTTGCCTTTAAATGTCTGTCGGATTGTGATAGGAGATGGGAATTTAAACAGGGATAGGGTCTGTATAGTTATAAGATAGCAATTCACATTTCCTGAATGCTGCTGGATAACTTAAATTGTTCATAAGTTATTTTCTCAAGGACAGAAACTTGGTAAGTATTTTCTTTTAACCTAGGCTTCTCAGTTAAGTAAATTGTGAAGTTGGGATAGCTTGAGTAAATCTTTCACATTTTGATTCCAAAAATAGTGAGGCTTGATTTCCAGCACACGATCCAAGTGAGACATGACAGATCCTTTCCTTCATTCGCAGAGGTATCAAACATAAGGAGGAGTGCGTGCTGTTCGGGTCATCTCAATACAGAATGGAGGAAACTGCACGAAAGAGGGTGCAAAGGAGACTTACGCAAATGTTGCCTGGACTGGAAAGATCCAGGCATGGGAAAATATACATTGGTTGGGGTTATTCCAATTAGACAGAATTAGGAGTAGGGTGGATGGTCGGAGTAGAAGCAGAAATCTTCAACACGGTTCTAAAGGTTGCTGGGTGTGCACCGCCGGCACTGTAACCTTCAGAGCTACAGAGCAAATGATGGATACTGGGGTTAGACTGGTGGTTCATTTCTTGACTGGCATAGATATGATGGCCCTAATGGCCTCTTCCTGTGCTGTAAACTTTCTGTGATAATGTATAGGTGCGAGTGGTGACATGAAGGACATCTCAGTCTTAAATGTGTAACCAAAGATCAGCCTGTGAGCAGAAGAGAGCTGGAGCTTTTACTCAGGGAATGAAGTTTATTTGGGGGCACTACCAGGGAAGTGCTGCGTTGAGGTTCAGTGTTGAGGGAGTGCTACACTGTTGAAGGGGCAGCACTGCACTGTTTGAGGTGCTAAATTTAAATGCACATCCCATCCTAGCCTCTCAGGGTGATGCACAAAGGTCCCATAACATTATTGGAAGAATAGTGTTGCTCTTCCTATTGCCTTGGCTCCTAATAAACCAGAAACCATTACGCCTTCTGAAGGCAGAGATACAGATCCCTTAGATCCAGGCCTTACTACCACTCCTGTCTGGTGCAACTGTGGCCCTCACACACTGCCCAGGAGTGCAGAGGGGTAGGCAGAGGGGATAGAAATTGGTACAGGTCTTCAGTGATACTGCAGGGTGTGGGTACAGCCAACTGTCAGCTTCACCGTGACACAGCTCGCTTATCTTCTGCCACAGATTTTCCAAATGCACAGGAATCACAAAGAATAACAATCCAAAGCTTCCTCTTGGAGTCTCAACCTTCAGCTTCAGAGTCTCGATGTTGTCACAGGGCCCAGGTCCTGTGCTTAAATCCTTTTGACTTCATCCATATCTTTCTTAACCTTTTTTAAAATCCTTCACTGCTCATACCGAATTTCCAGTTCAGAAGGTGCACATCCTTTATAATAGGGGCAGCAAGAGCAGAGAAAATACAGGCTGTGAAACGTGAAGCACTGAAGGCAGGAGAAAAAGACAAGTTTAAAACAGAGGATGTCACTTAGAACACAGCATACAGAGTGGAAAACGTAGATGGCGCACTGTATAGAAGTGGGCTGTAGCCAAACAAACTCTGCACAGCAAGCCCCCGCAAACAGCAATGTGAAAATAAGCAAACAATGTGTTTTGCCTGATTGTGTTGACGGTTTGTTCATGGAGATCTCTCTTACTATTCCTGACAGAGTGCCATAGTGCCATTTTATATTAATCTGAACAGGCAGACAGGGCCTCAGTTTCACATCTCATCAAAAGAAAGTGAAACATGGGAATGTCACAGAATCTATACCTGCATTACCGAGGGAATGCGGGAAATTTGAAAAAAGCAAGTATCTCCAGTCTCGTGGCGTGCTTGAATATATTATGAGAGCTGGCAGTGACCACTTTAATGTCAGCGTTATCCACAGCAGCTGTAGTTTGAAAGCTTGAGGCGAGGATCAGAAGAATTCCAGACTGGTCGCATCTGGATTTTTTAGGAGGACAACGCACTCTGCTGGTCATCCACACAACCACATGAAAAATCATTGTCATCTTAATTACGAGAGCTTGGTGAGGTGGGTTGAGAGGTGTTTTTGTTTTGCTAATTTTATCTGTCAGCCTCCGAGGAACAGGGAGTTATGACAGGCAGCTCGAGTCTGTGGAATGCCCATCAAGGGGAATTGTGAACACTTCACGTGATTTACCTGAACACGTGTAAGTACTTTCACCAGCTGCAGAAATTTGAGCTTCAGCCTTCAAAGCCAGGGTGGTGGTGAGAATCACTAGAGTGCATCCAAATGCTGAATGTTACCTAGTTAGCACATTCAGCGAGGTGGCTACACTGCAGGTTAGGGGCATGGGGATAAAGCAATGACCAACCACCAGGCAGTCCAAGAGAACCAGGTATGTAATGGAGTCCTGCTCCTGACTCAGTTTTCCATTCCAGATACTCATGAGGGTAAGAATTCATCAAAGGAGTGTAGCAAGAGCCAAGCCTGTGGCATCATGAGAAGAAAAGGAAGAAACGTGAAAGAGGAGTAGTCAAGGGATTCGGTGAGGGAGGATAGACAGAAATCCTTTTGGCAATAAATATAACTCCAGAATGATATGCTACCTTCTGGGGCCAGACTCAAGATTGTCACAGAGCAGTTGCAGGACACTCTATATGGTCATTATTGTCTTTGTTAGTATCTATAACACAAAGTAATGTGGTCCTGCAGTCAGAATGGAGAGCGCTCAGAAGAAATTTAGCAAGCAGAACCTTAAAAGGAGTGATGTCTGGATTACTGTCAATGTCATGCTCCAACAAGTACAAAAATAGGAGGATGAGATTGTGTGGCTGGATGGATGGTACAGGAGGGAGGGTTTCAAATTCCTTGGTCTAGCTCTGGGGAGATGCCACCTGAGCAAGCGATCTGAACAGCGCCAGGTCTGAGATCTGTGTGGGATATTTTGCTCGTTCTGCTGGCAAGGGTTTAAACTGGTTCGAAAGGGCTGTGAAAAGCAAGAGAAATGTTAGTAAGTAATAATAGGGTGTGTACAAATGCCAGGAGAAGCAGACAGCATGAGACAGAATATTAATTTGACAGGCAGAGTCAAAGTAAGGGAGAAAGTCGTGAAATCTAAATTAAGGTTAAACTGCATGTCCGTGCATACATAGGGTATAGTCAATAAGAGCAGGGAGTTACAGGAGCAGACTGCCTTGTAAAATTATGATGTTGTCACAATAACAAATAACAGTGCAGAAAGGGGTGCACTGAGTGTTAAGTATTCCTGGTTACAGGGTGCTCAGGAAAGGAAGGGAAGAGGAAGGGTCACGATCTCGGTAAGGGAAGGATATAAATGAACAAATCTGTATGCAATTTTACAGAGAGTTCCAAGCATTGTACAGTACTTAGGAGGGAGGAAGTTAATTTCCCAAATATCAAATTGAACAGTGGACATGTCAAGGGCAGTGGAGGACAAGCAAGTCTCGTGAAGCTCACTTGGAGAGCTAGTGCAGATATGTTGGGCTGCATGGCCTCGTTGCACATGGTAGTAATTCTGAGATTTCAATCCTGCCATGAGAATTCCCACCATCTCTAGCTCAGAATTCTTGACTTGATCTTTCAAGAAGATGTATTCTGCTGGATTTGGGCAAACCCTGTGCTGCTGAATCATGGTCCTGGGAGCCCATTAATGCTCCAACTCATTGATCATCATCTTGCAATCCCCTTCCAGTATTTCACAACATTCTCCAAGACAACCAGTGTTTAAAAACATGGGACAGTGGGACAAAGCTTTACAGTAGAACCTTGCAGCAGTTCATCAAAACAACTGCCCATAATGCAGCACTCCCTCACAACTGCTCCTCTGACAATACCTTAGAACAGCCCCTCTAAGGTTTGGATCATCTGCAAATTCAGAAATATGACATTTGATCCCCTCCTCAAATCACTGTGAATAGCTGGGACCCCAACTACTGATCCTTGTGGTACTCGACTGGTCCCAGCCTGCCAACGTGAAAATTACTCATTTACTCCTCCTTTCTGTTTTCTGCCTGGAAGCCAGTTATTCATCTATACCAGTAATTACCTTTAATTGATGAGCTTTCATTTCTGCAGGGGAAGGTGCCGGGAATGGAAGTTGGGTTGGTGGGGAGTGTGGACCTGACGAGGGAGTCACGGAGGGAGTGGTCTTTTCGGAACGCTGATAGGGGAGGGGAGGGAAATATATCCCTGGTGGTGGGGTCTGTTTGGAGGTGGCGGAAATGACGACGGATGATACGCTGCACATGGAGGTTGGTGGGGTGGTAGGTGAGGACTAGTAGGGTTCTGTCCTGGTGGCGGTTGGAGGGGCGGGGCTCAAGGGCGGAGGAGCGGGAAGTGGAGGAGATGTGGTGGAGGGCATCTTCGATCACGTCTGGGGGGAAATTGTGGTCTTTGAAGAAGACCGCAATTTCTCTTGTATTCACATTCTAACATTTGCTACCTTCAAATCCACAGAAAACATTCCAGAACCTACATAATTCTGGAAGATGATCACCAATGCATTAACTATCTCTGTAGCTGCCTTCTTCAACACTCTGGGCTGGAGACCATCTGGTCCTGGGGACTTGTCAGTTTTCAGCCCATCAATTCCACCAGTACAATCTTCTTACTAATGTCATTTCCTTCAATTCCTCACTCCCTGGTCAATTGGATCACTACTTCAGGTAGATTTTCTTTTATCTTTTGCGATGAAAACAGATATAAGTAATCATTTATCTTTGCTGTTACATAATAAATTCTCCAACGGCCTGTAATGGACCCACATTCATTTTCGCCAACTTTTCCTTTATTTATATTTACAGAAGCTTCACAGTCCATTTACAAATCTAGCTTCAGGACTTCAGCCATCCCCCAACCGATGATGTTGATACCCATGTGGACCATAACTTCTGAGTGAAACTCCTCCCCAAGGAGAACATTCTGCAGGTGCTCCATGACATCCTTGGACACAGGGGGTAACACACCATGCTGGTGTACCACCAGTGAAATGACTGTCTGATCCTAAATACGGAATCCCCTACAACTATTGCACTTCCATTCCACTTCCTCCTAACACATCGGGCTGAGCTGCATGAGGTGCCCTGATCTTGTCTTTGGCTGCACCCTCCTGAGATATCATTGCCATCACAAGTTTCCGAAATGAAATATTGAGTGGCAAACATGATCCCATCACTCAGGGAACTCCTGCACTGCCTGCCTGGTTTGCTCAGACTGCCTCTCTGCTTGTACACTTTGAATTGGCGATGTGACCACCCCCCCATACATGTTTCCCATGCAGACACACAACAGTAACTCGAGTCACTGCTCAAGTTCCGAAACTCGGAGATCGAGCTTGCGCAGTTGCTGACACTTCCTACATATGTTTGTCTGGGATACTCCAGTGACCTGCCATGCTGTAGCACTAATACAAAAACCTTTTGTCACTGTTACAATAAGTGTAGACTTACAATGAAAACTTCACAAGCTGTTTTCTCTCTACCTTTGAAAAATAAGCCAAGAGACGTATATGCAACTTTCACTTTAAAGATTTGAAATACTGATCTAACCTACTCACCAACCAGCCTCTTTCCCTCCACTCATGAGACTGGACTGCCATTGGCCTCAGTGCAGCGTGGCAATTTGATCCTCAAAACATTTCCTCTCCTGTTCACTTCGCACTCTGCAAGCTTCAATACTTGCAGTAAACATAAATGAAAGCACCGCTTTCCACCACTTTGATCCAAATTTCTAGGTACTCACTCTGTCTCAGTTTAACTACAATGAAGTCTCTCTCAACGACCGTAAACTTCGAAGAGGCCCTCAGGAACATAGGAGCAGGAGTCAGGTCATTCAGCCTGTCAAGCCTGTTCCACTATCAATGAGGTCATGGCTGCTCCATGGCCTGACTCCATGTACCTGCTTTTGGCTCATATCCCTTAACACCTTTGCTTAAAACCTAACTATCTCAGCGTTAAAGTTAACAACTGATCTGGGATCCACTACCGATTCTGGAAGAGAGCTGTAAACCCTTTCTGTGTAGAAATGTTTCCTAACATCTCTCCTGAACAGTTTGACTCTAACTCTCATACTCTGCCTCTAGTTCAGAATGGCAGCTGGTGACAAGTGGGTCCTGCAGGGTTCTGTCCTGGGCCACAGCTGTTCACTTTATATATTAATGATCTGGATGAAGGGACTGGGGGCAGTCTGGTGAAGTTCACCGATGATACAAAGTTAGGCAGACAGGCAGGTAATACTGAGGGGGTGGGGAGGCTGCAGCAAGATTTAGGTCAGGCAGCATCCAAGGAGCAGGAGAATCGACGTTTGTCGATTCTCCTCCTTGGATGCTGCCTGACCTGCTGCGCTTTTCCAGCAACACATTTTTCAGCTCTGATCTCCAGCATCTGCAGTCCTCACTTTCTCCCCGCAGCAAGATTTAGACAGTTTAGGAGAGTGGTCCAAGAAATGGCTGATGAAATTCAATGTGAGCAAGTGCAAGGTCTTGAACTTTGGAAAAAATACAGGCATGGACTATTTTTTAAAATGGTGAGAAAATTCATAAAGGCAAAGCACAAAGGGATCTGAGAGTGCTAGTTCAGGATTCTCTAAAGGTTGATTTGTAGGCTGAGTCCGTGATTAAAAAAGCAAATGTAATGTTGTCATTTATCTCAAGAGGGTTGGAATATAAAAGCGGCGATGTGCTTCTGAGACCTTATAAAGCTCTAGTTAAACCCCATTTAGAATACTGTGTCCACTTTTGGGCCTCACACCTCAGGAAGGACGCACTTGCCCTGGAGCGTGTCCAGCAGAGATTCACACAGATGATCCCCTGGAATGGTAGGCCTAACAGATTCTGATCAGCTAAGGATTCTGGGATCGTATTCATTAGAATTTAGAAAGTTGAGGGGAAATCTAATAGAAATTTACAAGATTATGCATGGCTTAGAAAGGATGTACGCTGGTAAGTTTTTTCTGTTAGGTGGGGAGATTAGGACCCGTGGGCACAGCCTTAGAATTAGTGGGGGTTAATTTAGAACGGAAATGAGGCGACATTTTTTCAGCCAGAGAGTGATGGGCCTGTGGAATTCATTGCCGCAGAGCGCAGTGGAGGCCAGGGTGGTGTGTGACTTCAAGGCAGATATTGATAAATTCCTGATCTCGCAAGGGTTTAAGGGCTACGGGGAGAGTGCAGGTTGGTGGAATTGAAACGCCCATCAGCCATGATTAAGTGGCACAGTGGGCTCGATGGGCCGAATGGCCTTGCTTCCACTCCTATGTCTTATAGTTCAAGAATCCCCAATGGAGTCAACAAACCCTTTGGTCCAATGTGTCCATGCCAACCAGATATCCTAACCTAATCTCTTGCTATTTGCCAGCATTTGGCCCATACCACTCTCAACCCTTCCTATTCATATACCCATCCAGATACCTTTTAAATGCTGTAATTGTACCCACCTCCACCACTCCCACTGGTAGCTCATTCCATACACACACCACCCTCGATGTGAAAAAGTTGTCTCTTAAATCCCTTTTATATTGTCCCCCACTCACCCTAAACCTATGCCCTCTAGTTCTAGACTCCCCCACCACAGGGAAAAGATCTTGTCTATTTACCCTAGCCATGCCCCTCATGTTTCTATAAACCTCTATAAGGTCACCCCTCAGCCTCCAATGCTCCAGGGAAAATAGCCCCAGCCTTCACAGCCTCTCCCTGTAGCTCAAACCCTCCAACCCTGGCAACATCCTTGTCAATCGTTTCTAAACCATTTCAAGTTTCACAAGACCCTTCTTTTCCTGTTGTAGCTTGAAGACTTCAATCAGATTACCCTTTAACTTTCTAAATTCAGAGGAAAAAGGTCTAACTAGTACACGGTCCTCATAACTCAACCCCTAAAGTCCAGTTATCATTCTTGTAAACTTACGCTGTATTTCCTCCAAGGTCAATAGATCCTGCCAAAGGCAATGGTGTCCAGATCTGCTCACAGCAGATTCCTGATGAAGGGCTTTTGCCTGAAATTTCGATTTTCCTGCTCCTGGGATGCTGCCTGACCAGCTGTGCTTTTCCAGCACCACTCTAATCTTGACTCTGCTCACAGCACTCCAAGTGGAACCTAACCAGGGTTTTGCATAACTGCAGCTGAACGTCTGCTCCTTGCACTCAGTCCTCTAGATAGAAAAGCCAGCATTCCATGAGCTTTCTTGATTATTTTCTGTACCTGTTTGTAGCATTTTGATGATTTGTATACGTGGATCCCAGGTTTTTTGGTCTTCCACCATATTTAACTGCATACCATCATAGAAATTATCCTGATCTATCTTTCTACATTCTAAAATGGACTTTCTTAGACTGAGAACTCTGAAGATTCACTTCTTTTTTCTGAACTTCCTACTGCAATAACATATAGTTAAAGGTGCCAAGCAATTTCAGGTTTTTGATATTTAAATACCAGTATTGGGCAGGTGCCTGTTTAACTTGGCTTTTCTAACTATTTTAAGGGCTACTGATTCAACCTTATTGCACTTTCAAAAGATTTATGAATTGAATTCCCACTTTGACACAAATATCCAGGTACTCACTCTGTCTCATTCCAACGAAGTTCCTCTGTACAGCCTCATCTGTCCTACATCTCTTTCGATTTATCCAGCTGACAGATGTCAGTGTAGCATTACTGTACGACTAGTCTAGGTAGAGAGTACAGATTAGAATCATTTGGAATGTGTTTAGCCATGCGTATTAAAGTGGTCCAGTGATTTTGTCATTCTGACTCTGGTTTCTGAGCGGGTGTGGTTAGTGTTCACCATAATGTTGGAGCTCAGTTAGCTCAGATGACTGGATGGTTCATTTGTGATGCAGTGACACCAACAGTACATGTTCAATTCCCCCTGCATGTAGGTTCTGACATCTCAATCTTGCCCTTTGGCTGACACGTGGTGACCCTCAGGTTACACTCACTAATCATTGCTTACCTCTCAAGAGCTGCCTCTGATCCTCTGGGACAATAACAATTTTCTGCCTGCGTTTGTCATTCAGCACTGTAGGAGTGTTCATCGAACATTATTTGCTGTTACACCAGCTGAAAGCTCTGCCAGCCAGTACCTTTAATTTTGAAGCTGCAATTGAAGAGTTGAGAATGAACAGCTCCCAATTAGCCAAATGACAAGGGGAATTCACCAGAAAACATTCCCAACTGTCATCAGCTCTGGATCCATCCATCCATCCACCTACCATCCAAGACTAATCTCCTCCCATTATGGCAGGTTTCCTGTTCTTGAATTCTCTCCAAGCTAGAAATAAGACAACTGCCTTTGCTGGGTTCTCTCATGTTACTGAAGTTTGTGTATCAGGATTGACCTGGGCATCCACAGCTCACTAGGTCTCTGCAAGAGTGTGTGTGTGTGTGTGTGTGTGGAGGGCTCACCTACAGCCCTACTATCTCTTATCTTCCTCTGGGCACACTACAAGTTTGTGCTCGATTTGGACAGTCCTCATATCTGAATCTACTTCCAGTGCTTCCCTCCACATAGGCTATAGTGTTTTCCCACATCGATGCAGAAGGGTGGAAGCCTTTTGATTTTTGTCACTTGCACTGCACCTCTTGATGTTGTTTGCCCTGAGAATTTTCTTCAGAGGGGATCGTTTTCAGATTTCTGTACTCCTCCACATTGGAGTGATAACTTGTCGATGGAAGGTGAAGTTTCTGGAGGGAGGTCTATGTGCTTTGAATGCAGCACAATGAATAACCATCTTGTTTGCGGTTTTTCACCCACCAGTGAGTCCTTATGAACCTTGCCTGTCTGCTGAAGGCCCTCCTGAGTTTTGATGTGGTGCCCACAGCAAAGCCAGGTACGTGTTATGCAGAACCTGAAGTTGTTTCTGTCAGTCAGACGCTGGTGCAGAAAAGAAAACTTAATTCTATCTGTTGTCGTTGTCCAAGTTGTAGTATTGTTCTATTAATCATCAAATTAAGAATTCCAAAACTTTGATTGTGCAAGCTGGTTTGTTGTCATATTTTTCTTTTCATCAAACTTTACTCAAGTGAATTGCCACAGCTAAATCACTCATTTCATTTTCCAAAATCAACTTTCACAATGGAATTATAGACTCTGGTGAATGGTTCTCAAGACCCTTCCCCTGCACCCCACCCTCCCCCCCACCCCACCACTGCAAGTAGTGTCATCAACTAAACACACAAAAATCACAAAGAGAAATCATCAGCAGAGACTCACGTTCACTCTCAACCTCTGCAACGGTGATTCCAGGAATCAGCAATGAACCCACAGAGTCATGGTCCCCCATCTGTCTGTCACACACACACACACACACACACACACACACACACACACACACACACACACACACACACACACACGACCTACTGCCCTCCAAGCCATGACAAGTGACTTGATTGAAGAACTTGTCTTGGGGAGATGTTGGCAATGTCACCAGTAATCCAGAGCACAAGGCTAATGGTCTCTGGACATGGGTTCCAATCCCACCATGGCAGATGTTGTTGCAGTTCGAATTCAATAATCTCTGGAATAAATATTTTTTTAAAATCCTGATGGTGATCACATAATAACCATCAATGGCTGTAAAAATACATTCAGTTCATAATGCCTTTCTCTGGATTGGCCCACATGTGACTCCAGACCCAAAGCAATGTAGTTGATTCTTCACTGCCCTCTGGGAAACTAGGAATGGGCAATAAATGCTGACCTAGCCAGCAATGTTACACGCCGTAGACAAATATTAAAAATAAATCTTGTGGGGCCTTGACAGAGGACTTGTGGAGAGAATGTTTCCTCATGTGGGAGAATCTAAAACTCGAAGTCACTACTTTAGAACAGACTTGAGCCAAGACCATTTCCTCATCGAGGGTGATGAGTCTTTGGATCTATCCAAAAGGGAGATGGAAGCAGAACCTTTGAACATTGTTAAGGCACAGGTGGATGGATTCTTGTTATAAGGGGTAAGTGATAATGTAGATGTGAGATTAAAATCAGATCAGTCATTACCTTACTGAATGGTGGAGCAGGCTTGAGGAGCCAAATGGCTTCTTCCTGCTCCTAATTTACATGCAACTATATATATCCTTCTCATCAGGATGGTAAAGACTATTTAGAGTACGTCACTGTCCTCCAAGCATCCTTCAGTAGCAATGCTACAAAGCAACAAGGACCAAAATCGTTACCGTGGGATGACTGCCTGGGTTCAAACATCTCTCAGTGAGATGTCCTGTGCTATCAGACAGACACAGTCATAATACGATTGGACAGGATATTCAGAGCAAATAAGCCATCTCACATGCTGTAGTTTGACTGTTTGAAATTAGCATGAATAATAGGAAATAGAAGCCTGGTTTCAGTGTGACCATGAAGCTGTCTGACAAACTCAATTGCCCCTCTGAGGGTCTTTCAGTGGGAAAATCTGTCAGCTTGTTGAATCTGGGTCTATCTGTGCCTCCTCTTCCACACTTTAAACAGTTCACACAAACCAAAACATCACACTTGAAAGCCAGGAACAGGAACACACATCTGCAGCTCCAGCTAATAAAACCAAACTTGGATTTTTAATGCAAATTTTGTTACAAGAAAAGTTCAGTATATGTTATCGTTATGCTAATTAGAAACCGCGACAGTTTTCTCAGTGCACTTACAAAAAACACAAGTTAATGAAACTCTTTTTAACCAACAGTATCAATGTAGAATGTCTCTCCTGTGGGGAATTATCCTTTTCTTCCACAAAAAAAGGGGAACAGTTACAGCACTTTTTTAAAAGACTCTGCAAAAAGAACTTTTCCTAAATAAAAAAGACACCAAAATAATAATCTTTGTGTGAATTGGAAGCCAAGTGGTTAAAACAGGGATGGGGTCAGGTTTCTTTGAAAGGCCCTTTCTCCCCAGTTTAGTTTCAACTTGAGCAAGCTTCTACCCCATAGTCCAAACCCAACAGCCCCTGAAATCCCACTGTGGCAAACTTGCATTTGCTTTCTCAAAATGGGCTCGAAGCCAGTGTTCGACATTAGGTCTTAGGTTGGGAAGAAGGGGTAGATAGGATTGCTTGGATGCAAACTGAATGACCCCAATGTTGTCTGGAATGTGGTCAGTTGTTCACAGATAGTCAGAGACTGAAGCCAAAGCCTCACAAATGCCCACGTTTGAAGACATCTGCTGTGAACAAGGGATCAATATGAGAGCCAACTCTCTTGCTCTCATACAGACTTCGCTCTAGCAGCAAATTGCCAATTCAAGCAATCTGTCAATGCATCAGTGTTGACAGTCACTGGTCTGGGATCAGTTGGCTTTAAAAGTGACCTCATGCCCCCTCTTGACATGAAAACAGTGAGAACAAGATGACTTTGGCACCCATACCAACAATCAGCAAACTCACTAAGGTTAAAAATGAAAACACACCCACGGCCTACCTCTTCATCTGTTGTACTCACTTCTCTCGACCAGAGGAAAGCGCATTCTCATCTGGAAAGCCACAGGTACCAGTACTCGGCATTTAACAGCAGGGGAGATGAGGGATAATCCATGAAACAGACTGTCTGGTTCACTCAAGCAAATGACCTTTGTACGAACACTGATGATCTGGTCTCTGGCAATCCATGCCATCAGGAGTCCACCCCTGACTAGTGATGCTTGGCCTCTTGCATCACCTCTGCTATCTGTTCTACAAAATCAGTTGCCTTCCTTGCAAAGTAAGAGGTGCCCAAATGCAGCCCAACAGAGCTCACTGGAAGAGAGCTGCAAGGTCAGAGCTCACTCGAGAAGGGGCCTGACCACATGCACGTAGGCTGATATTTTGTGACTGTCAGCTGCCAAACGTCTGTGACATTCAAAAAGTGATCTTCATCCGGTAGGCCTTTTTATTCAGAGCTACAATAAACCCAATACTGCTGTCTTAGGACACCTGTCCTGTTAACAATACACAACTGCATCCCAAGGCAGTGACAGTGATTTGTGCCAACTGTTTAGGGTGGGTACTGCAGTACTGTTGCAGAACAGATTTTCTTTGTTCAGGGTGATTTGGGGTTTTTTGCAAAGGGTGCAGTACAGACGAGAATTGGCAGTGTGCTGCAGTTAAATACACAGGCACTCGAATGAAGAGCATTGCAAACATACATTGCAAGAGAATGAAAGCACAAACTAGGAAAGATTTTCCAGAATTGCACACCGAAATCTGAGGCACTGTTATGCTCATGCAATCAGTGGAAGAGGTACTGCAGATCATTACATTTACTTCTAGCAGTCTTCACAGAGGGAACCAAACAAGTTGGATTCATTTTCATTGGTTAAAGTAGTCTGAAAGTCATTTCTCAGATGAAGCTGGGTTTTAAAACATTCAGCATTTGAACTGTGGAACTAATGTTCCAAAAGGTGTGTGTGGCCCAACCCTTGAGGAACAGCAACCGTCATCAGCTCTTCAACTTCAAGAACTATTGATTTTCCATCCAAAAGGTCAGGTGATAAAAGATGTACGCCAGAGATCTCAGATCTATTTTCTCTCTCGACATTCTGATGACCTCCTCAAACACTGCAGCACCCTGAACTCAATACCAAAATGGGACAAGTTTGACTAAGAAGATGTATTCTGCAGGACAGAACCTGAACAATCAGACTTCCAAATATACAAAACAGAGCTCAATTACAAGAAAGTGTATTTGGCCTGCAGGAGTCTCCTGATTACTGACAGTCCTGTCAAGAACGAGAGAGCTAGTGAAAGAGAGACAGTGTGCAACGTGGGTGGGAGGAGAGACAGACAGTCAGTTAAAATGAGACAAAATGGAGAAGACAGCATGTGAGAGAATAGGCAGACGCAGAAAGTAGGGGAAAGGAATGGGGACAGAGAGACTGGCAGACACAATGGGGAGAGAGACAGAGGCAAGGCAGAGAAGGAGAAACAGAACAGAGCGAGTCGATTTCAATCATGTTACAAATTGGCCTCCCACACATACACCAGCTCAGAGACATATCCCCAAAGGCAACACCAGAGTTCACAATTGAACATCCTTCTCACGTTGACCTTCCCGATTCATCAGGATTCAATCTAGTTCACACATACAGATTCATTCATTTTAAAGTAAAGTTTCTAAATGGGATATAGACATCATGCCATGCAACAGGCTTGTCTTTTTAAAAATAAAAACTTGGAACAAATCAACTTTGTATCCATATTTCCTTTTCCCAAAAGGCTCCCGATGAGCCTTCAAGATCACACATTTAAAAAAAAAATCGGAGCCAGATTTGTAAAAAAGCTGAAGGCATGACTAGTTGGGAACTGAGACTGAGTTCTCCAATGGGCAGAATTGTTCAGGTGGCCAAATGTGAACACACAGGAGTGCTAAGATGTACTGAGCCTCACCTGTTGAAATCATGAGTTGTTACAAGTATAGGTGAAGGGAACAGGTAAAAATGGGGGAGTGGGTGAAGGCAGGTCAGCCACTGGACAAGAGGCAATTAATGCCTTCAGCAACCCTTCAACATTTGCAGGATTTGCTGTTTGTCATCATCTACTGCAGAGCAACACAAGTGAATAGCGCAGTCCTTCCCCCAACTGCGCCCTGAACCAGGTTGAGAACAAATATTAGATTTGGGCACTCAGAGCAGAGATGGGACTGAGATGGCATCCACTTCCCAAATCCACCACACATTCCCCCAGAATGTTCCTTCAGAAAACTTAGCAAGGTCCGCACAAAATCAAGAGCTATGTCAGTCGGCTTCTCTCCAGTCACTTCAGTCCAAGAGGGAGGTGAGCTGGCTTCTGAAGTCAAAGAGATCGGATTTCACAATATTCCAGTAAAACTGGGCACTCACAGCGGAGGTGACGGGACAGGTCGGGAATTATGGATCTCAGGACACTCCCAAGCACTCTCAATAAATAAATAGGACCTCATTATTTGTTAGTGTGCCATCTTATCTTTTCCTTTTATTCCCTGGTTGGTCTTGGCAGCTGGCATCCCTGACTGAGTGGGCATGGGGCGCTGGCCCATTGCTTGCTGCCGACGGTCAGGAGGTACGTTGGTGGCAAATTGGCCTCGCCCCGCCATTTGCTGCTGCTGTGGAGAAGTGTTTTGCAGTCCACGGGTGGCTTGGTAACCCTGAGGAGGCCATTTCATCTGGGCCTGGGCTTGGGCTCGTGCCTGAGCCTGAGCCCGTGCCTGAGCCTGGGCTTGGGCCTGAGCTCGAGCTTGGGCCTGAGTTGGAGTCGGTGCAGGAGGCGGAGATTGAGACAGGGGCTGGTTTAACGTCAGCGGCTTGCGGGGAGGCATCCTTTCATTGATCCGGTCCAAGCCTCTGGCCTGTTCAAAGCTGATCTTCTGCAGCGAAGCTTTGCCTTAGAGATGGACAGAGACACAAGCAACATGTAAGGCTATGCACTGGCAATCACACAGCTTATAGACAAACAGGAACATACAAAACACGAGCTGCTGCAAACTATTCAGCTCCCCAACTCCACCGTTCAATAAAATCACAACTGATCTTCACCCTCAACCTCAAAGAATTGTAAACCATGAGAAGGACAGGGTAGAGTTCCAAATGGTCAGAGAGGTGGCAGATGACGTTCAATTCAGAGAAGTGTGAGATGATGCACATGAAGAGCACAAAGGCAATCTAAAATAGGGGATACAATTCTGAAGGGTGTGAAGGACCAAAAGGACCTGGGTGCATATGTGCAGAAGTCATTGAAGGTGGTAGGATTGGTGCAGAAAGAAATTAATAAACAGCAGTGTTCTCAGCTTTACTAATTGGGAGCATAGTACACAAGAACAAGAGGTGATTTTGAAGTTACTTTGTAGACCTGTTAGAGTATTGTGGACAGTTGTGGGCACCACATTATAGGAGAGATGCGAATGCACCGAAATCAGTGCAGAAGTGATTTAGAAAAACAGCTCCAGAAATGAGAAACTTAAGTTATGAGAATAGATTTAAAAGCTTGGAATGTTCTCCTTGGAGAGAAGGCGACTAAAAAGAGATTTCAGAGAGATTTACAAAACCGTAAGCGAATTGGATAGAACAGAGAGAGAAATCTTCCCACTCTTTAAAGGATCAAGAATGAGAAGGCATAAATTTAAAAGTTTTATTCCAAAAGGAGCAAATGTGAAGGGAGAAAAAAAGCTTTTTGTTCAGCAAGTCGTTAGGATATGGAATGCACAGCTTGGAAATATGGTGAGATTGGCATTTGAGGCATTCAGGAAGTTACTCAGTGATTATTTAAAACTAAAAGGTATATGCAAGGGCTTGTGGAAAAGGCAAGAAAACGGCACAGTCAGAATACTCATTTGGAAAGCTGGTGCAGATACAATGGGTCGAATAGCCTCCCTTTGCACCATAGACCCTGAAATTCTGTGACATGTTCCCATACCATACCTACTTCTACAACTTAAGGTCCCTGGGAATTTTATTCTTAGAGGGTTCATGATCTTGGATCACCCTGATTTAGAAGACAACTGAGGTGGAGTCACTGAAATGTTTAACGGCAGTGAATAGATTTTTGCTAAGTCAGGGAATCACAGATTATCAAGAAAAGATGGGAAGGTGGAATTCAAAACACAACCAGATCAGTTGTGGAGTGGTGATACAGGCTCCTCAGGCTAAATCGTCTACTTCTACTCCTAATTCCTATGTCTGCATGTACGGGTAAGTTGGAGCCAGGTTGTTCAAAGGTGAGAAATGGAAGCACTGTTCTATACAGCAGGTGGTAGAAATCTGGAGTAGTTCTCTCGTAAAGCATGAGAGTCTGAGGGGGGAGGTCAGACAAGCCAATTGCTACATTGACATTGGCCAAGATTATGAAGCATCCTAAAGCAAGGTGAGGAAATGGAACTCCTTGCAGATGTGGGATGATTAGATGAATGGCAGAGCAGGCTTCAAGTGTTGAATGGTCTCATCCTGCTCCTCTGCTTGCTCAGTTAGAAATAAAGAAGTGATGGCCTATTGGTAATAGCGCCAGACTATTAATCTAGAAACTCGAGTAATGTTCTGGGGCCCCGAGTTTGAATTCTGCCATGTCAGACATGGAACCTGAATTCAATCAAAATCTAGAATTAAAACCGTAACAGTGACCATTAATTATTGTTGAGTATTGGAAAAACACCCCATCAGGTTCACAAACAGAGAGGAATCTGCCATCTATACCTGATCTGACCTACATGTGACTCTGGATCCAAAGCAATGTGGTGGACTCTGCCCTTTGGTCAATTAGAATTAAATCATAGCCTTAAGCAGCATGCCCACATCCCATGATCAATTGAAGAAAGTAGAAAAACAGCATGGGTAGAATGGTGACTGGGCAGTGGGCTTATTGACCAAGGCAGCTGCCAGTTCATTTGGCAATTTGCTTTGATAATTCCACAGTTCCCAGGTCAGTCATGTATCTTGAGCAAGTCTCTTGTGTTCCTTCCGTATGTGTCAATTGTGGCTCAGTAGACAGACTCTTACTTGCTAGTCAGATACTGGTGTAAATCTCACATACTGTGGGAGTGCCACACTGGCAGGGGAACCATTTTACAGCTCACACACTAAACAAGACTCCCAGTTTCCACAACACTATGCTCAAGAGCTAAGGAGTTTTACATGGAATTATGATCAACATTTATATCTCAAACAAGACCATTACCCCTTTGCTGGTTGTGGGAGCTTGCTATGCAGCAACTGGTTGGTATTCTGCATTACAACACTGAAAACATGTTACTTGTCTGTCATTGGCTGTGAGGTCCTTCAGGACATGGAAAGGATGTGGAAAAGTGTTATTGATTCCCTTGTTCTTTCATTCTCCATCATCACTGCTCCCTTCCTTATTGGGATGGAGACACTGATCCAAGTTTCCTTATAGACCTCCAGAATTCCTCTCCAGTGCCCCCCCCACCTGCTTGCTCCTTCACATGGTGACTATCATTGAGTCATATGGCATAGGAATAGGACTTTAGGCTCACCACATCTATGCCGACCAATGTACTTCTGATAACTTCTACACTCACATCCAAGTCATTAATGCACATAATAAACAGCAAGGGTCCCAGCACCGATCACTGTGGTACATAAAACATCTCTCCACCATCACTCTTTCACTTCCGATTTGGATGCAGTTTGCCAACTTGCCTTAGATCCTATGTGCTATTACATTCTGGCCCTGCCTTCCATGTGGGACTTTGTCAAAGGCCTGACTGAAGGCCATGTAAAACACACTACCCTCACGAATGTATTTCGTCAACTTTTCAAAAAACTCAGTTAAATTGGTCAGACAGGATCTCCCTCGAACAAATCCATGCTGACTATTGCTGACCATGTCTCTCCGTTCCAAGTATTGATTAATCCTGTTCTTCAGAATTTTTTCCAATAATTTCCCTTCTGGTGACATTAAAAACTGGTCTGTGATTACCTGGCCTATCCCTGCTGCCTTTCTTGAACAAAGAAACCACATGAGCTATCCTCCAGGGATCTGGCCCTTCACCTGTGGCCAGCCAGGTAGTAGATATCTCTGCCAGGGCCCCAGAATCTCCTCCCTTGCCTCAAAAGCAGACTAGGGTACATCTCATCCAGTCCTGGATTCTCATCCACCTGCATACCAGTTAAAACCTGCAACATCTCATCCTTATTAATCTTAACATGTTTAAGCGAAGCAAGTGAATGCAGTTGAAAAATTTTCATTTCAGATCTCACCCACATCCTCTGACTTTGTGCAAGTTTGCCCCCTTTGGTCTCGAGTAGTTCCCACTCTTTCTTTGCTAATCTTCTCAACTTTAACGTACTTGGGTAGGGAGGAGTCAGAACTGATGAACAGTCACTGGGCTCAAAACATTAACTCTGTTTTCACCCCAGAGATGATGCAGACCTGCTGCATTCCACCAGTGATTTCTGTTACAGATCTCCAGCTCTTTGCTTTATTTCACTGATTTTAAATGACTATTTAGACAGTTAAACCGTTGCTGGAACTAAATCCAATCAGGGAACCAGGTTTAATAGACAACAAGTATCTGAAAGCTACTTTGGAAAAAAGAACAATTGAAGTTGATATTTGTCTGGAGTTAAAACTCTGTTTACCATACAATAAAAAGAGTAGAGCAATGAGCAATAACTTCATACATATTCATTAATGAGGTTCGGAAATGGAAGTACACAGCAAATACAGAGGCAACAACTGATAACCTAGCATACATGAAAAGTGCAGTCATTATTCTTGGTTGCACAGTGATCTAAATTTCCCTTTTCAAACTGGGACAAACAGTAGCACCAGGATTTAAACCTCCAGGAATTCAGACATAACCACTTCCAACTCAAAACAAAAAAACCTCCCTTTGGCTGTGCTGAGTAAAAGCAGCTTCTGGACAGTGTAGCGTAGAGCAGTATCACTGGTGTGATAACCTCAGGTGAGGCAGTTGAACAATGTGCCAGGTAACAGCCGAGTCGGACCATCCCATAGTGTAGTTTCAAGTCCACTCCCTACTGTAGCTGAGGTGGCCCCATGCAGTCAGCTGCTCAATGACATCCTGTGGTCAATGGGACCTCCATCTTTACCCAAGTTGGGCTGACAATCCACTCCAATCACACATGACCCAACTGACATTCTCATATCCTCAAGGCAAAAAGCAATGGGCAATAATATCACCTCACCCTATCCCCTAAGGAAGGGGAAGGGGAGAAATAAAGTAAAAATCCAGCACTTGCTTACAGCAGTTTCCTCTTGCCTGTTGCAGTTTTGGAAATTGGGAAATCTAAGGCCACTGCAGCCAGCAAAATGAGGCCTCTCACTTGAAGGGTAACCTGTGGCTGTATGCATTCCACTGTTCCTTTTGAAATGTTAAATACAAGAAAAAGCAGCAGCAGCCAGGGACACCTACACTCATCACCAACACTCAGCAGTTGAGTGTGGCTAGATACTCAGCTTGGCTTGTACAGCAGCAATTGGGATGTGGCCATGAGTGAGAACACACAATTACCAACATACAAACACATACCTGAAGAAGAGGTTACTGCATCAGTCATTGCTGTGAGGATGAACGTCAGCATGGAGGAAAAAAAAGAGACAATGATGTGAGGCACCAGAAACTCTTGCAACACAATTTATCACCAGCTCAACTCAAGTACTCGGCAGAATGCAGAGTCGCTCTTCAGTACACTCTGGGCTTGACCATTAATTTGCAAAGCATTATACAACAATCAGCAAACTCTGGGCATGTCACACACATTTTGGTGACTCATGAGATGGCTCCAATGGCAGGTTGCTCCGAACTCAGTCGAGATCAAAGTGAGGTTTGTGCCACCCTGCAACCCAGTCACAAGCACTTGGCTCTCCCTGCGAATAATTTAGAACATAGAACAGTACAGCACAGAACAGGCCCTTCAGCCCACGATGTTGTGCCGACCATTGATCCTCATGTATGCACCCTCAAATTTCTGTGACTATATGCATGTCCAGTACTCTCTTAAATGTCCCCAATGACCTTGCTTCCACAACTGCTGCTGGCAACGCATTCCATGCTCTCACAACTCTCTGTGTAAAGAACCCGTCTCTGACATCCCCTCTATACTTTCCTCTAACCAGCTTAAATCTATGACCCCTCGTGTTAGCCATTTCTGCCCTGGGAAATAGTCTCTGGCTATCGACTCTATCTATGCCTCTCATTATCTTGTATACCTCAATTCGGTCCCCTCTCCTCCTCCTTTTCTCCAATGAAAAAAGTCCAAGCTCAGTCAACCTCTCTTCATAAGATAAGCCCTCCATTCCAGGCAGCATCCTGGTAAACCTCCTCTGAACCCTCTCCAAAGCATCCACATCTTTCCTATAATAGGCCGACCAGAACTGGACGCAGTATTTGGTCTAACCAAAGTTTTATAGAGCTGCAACAAGATCTCACGACTCTTAAACTCAATCCCCCTGTTAATGAAAGCCAAAACGCCATATGCTTTCTTGACAACCCTGTCCACTTGAGTGGCCATTTTAAGGGATCTATGTACCTCCACACCAAGATCCCTCTGTTCCTCCACACCGCCAAGAATCCTATCCTTAATCCTGTACTCAACTTTCAAATTCGACCTTCCAAAATGCATCACCTCGCATTTATCCAGGTTGAACACCATCTGCCACCTCTCAGCCCTTCTCTGCATCCTGTCAATGTCCCGCTGCAGCCTATAACATCCCTCTATACTGTCAACGACACCTCCAACCTTTGTGTCGTCTGCAAACTTGCTGACCCATCCTTCAATCCCCACATCCAAGTCATTAATAAAAATTACAAACCGTAGAGGCCCAAGGACAGAGCCCTGTGGAACACCACTCACCACTGTCTTCCAGGCAGAATATCTTCCTTCTACTACCACTCGCTGTCTTCTGTCGACCAGCCAATTCTGTATCCAGACAGCTAAGTTCCCCTGTATCCCATTTCTCCTGACCTTCTGAATGAGCCTACCATGGGGAACCTTATCAAATGACTTGCTGAAGTCCAACCCCAGGGCATCAATGTGGACTGCAACAGTTTCCTCATTTCCCCTTCCCCCACCTCACCCTAGTTCTAAACTTCCAGCTCAGTAACTGTCCCCATGACTTGTCCAGACTTGTCCTACCTGCCGATCTCCTTTTCCACCTATCCACTCCACCCTCTCCTCCTTGACCTATCACCTTCATCCCCTCCCCCACTCACCCATTGTACTCTATGCTACTTTCTCCCCACCCCCACCCTCCTCTAGCTTATCTCTCCACGCTTCAGGCTCACTGCCTTTATTCCTGATGACGGGCTTTTGCCCGAAACGTTGATTTCGAAGCTCCTTGGATTCTGCCTGAACTGCTGTGTTCTTCCAGCACCACTAATCCAGAATCTGGTTTCTAGCATCTGGAGTCATTGTTTTTATCTACCTGAAGTCCATATACACCACATCCACAGCTCGACCCTCATCAACTTTTCTAGTCACATCCTCAAAGAACTCGATAAGGTTTGTGAGGCATGACCTGCCCCTCACAAAGCCGCGTTGACTGTATTTAATCAAGTCATACTCTTCCAGATGGTCATAAATCCTATCCTTTAGTATCCTTTCTAACACCTTGCAGACAACAGACGTGAGACTGACTGGTCTGTAATTGCCAGGGATTTCCCTATTTCCTTTCTTGAAGAGAGGAATTACATTTGCCTCTCTCCAATCCTCAGGTACGACTCCAGTGGAGAGCAAGGATCCAAAGACCTTCACAAGTGGCGAAGCAATTGCATTTCTCGTTTCCCAAAGCAGCCGAGGACAAATCTGGTCTGGGCCTGGCGATTTGTCAATCTTAATGTTTGACAAAATTTTCAGCACATCAGCTTCCTCTATCTCTATCCATTCCAGCATGCACACCTGCTCTTCAAAGGTTTCATTCACTACAAAGTTCGTTTCTTTCGTTAAGACAAAAGCAAAAAACTCATTTAGGGCTTCCCCTACCTCCTCAGACTCCACACACAAATTCCCTATACTATCCCTGATCGGCCCTACTCGTTCTTTGACCATTCTCTTATTCCTCACATAAGTGTAAAATGCCTTTGTGTTCTCCCTAATCCGTTCTGCCAAGCCTTTCTCGTACCCCCTCCTGGCTCTCCTCAGACTATTTTTGAGCTCCTCCCTCACCTGCCTGTAATCCTGAAGAGCTGAGCTTGACCCTAGCTTCCTCCACCTTATGTAAGCTACCTTTTTCCTTTTGACGAGAAGCTCCACTGCTCTCGTCATCCAAGGTTCCTTTATCTTACCCCTTCTTGCCTGTCTCAGAGGGACATATTTATTCATCACTTGCAACAACTGTTCCTTAAACAGTCTCCACATGTCCATAGTGCCTGTACCATGGTCCAATTGCTCCCAATCCATGCTTCCTAACTCATGTCTGATCGCATCATAGTTTCCTCTTTCCGAATTAAATTTCCTCCCATTTTACCTAATCCTCTCCTTCTCCATAGCTATGTAGAAAGTGAGGCAGTTGTGGTCACTTTCACCAAAATGCTCTCCCACCACAAGATCTGATACCTGCCCCGGCTCGTTTCCGAGTACCAAGTCTAGAATGGCCTCTCCCCTCATCAGCCTGTCAACGTACTGAGTTAGGAAACCCTCCTGAACACACCTTAAAAAAACAGCTCCATTCAAATCTTCTGCTCGAAGGAGGTTCCAATCAATATTGGGAAAGTTAAAGACACCCATTACAACAACCCTACTACGTCCACACTTTTCCAAAATCTGCCGACCTATGCTTTCTTCAATCTCCCTGCTGCTATTGGGGGGCCTGTAGTAAACCCCTAATGAGGTGACTGCTCCCTTGCTGTTCCTATTTTCCACCCATACTGACTCGGTAGGCAGATCTTCCTCGACAATGGAAGCTTCTGTAGCTGTGATACCCTCTCTGATTAGTAGTGCTACACCCCCTCCTCTTTCCCCCTCCCCCCCCCCTATTCTTTTTAAATGCTCTAAACCCTGGAACATCCAGCAACCATTCCTGCCCCTGAGAAACCCATGTCTCTGTTATGACCACAACATCATAGCACCAGGTACTGATTCATGCTCTAAGTTCATTACTTTTATTCCTGATACTCCTTGTGTTAAAGCATACACACTTTAACTGACCCCTTGGTTTCTTCCCAGGAAAATCCTTCCCACTAGCTGGTCTACCTCTTGCTATTGCCTCATCTGCATCAACTCTCACCTCCGGTATACAGCTCAGGTATAATTTGAAACACAGACTGACTGAGGAGCAAGGCAGCATCAATATCAGGGACCCCATTTCCAGCCAATCTCCCAATGGGTATAAAGGCAGCAGCAGGGAGTTCCTGTCTGGGTTCAGGGCTCCAGTTATGTCCTCAGTATCACTGCTGGTGACCCGTTCACTTAATGAGTCTGGACAAAACACATAGCCCACAACCTCACTCGAAGTAAAAGCCCTGAACTGGGGTTGGGAGGAAATTTCACACCAGCATGTGAATTCATCATTCTGAGGGTGTCAGCAGGAGCTGAGACAGCAGCTTTCAAACTAGGACATTGCAAAGTTACAACCAGGAGAGGGATCAATGTTGCAGTGATTGTGCATGAAATGAGAAAAGGGAATTTCTCCCTGACAATAGCATTGATCGCAGTGAACCCTCAGGCACCTCTGGTTTCTGTTTCCAACTGAATTGCTTCAACGTTCCAATTTTCCAACTAAAGCACTGGCAAAGAGAATGTGGTGAGGTGCTTTGAACAGGGCTGGGGCTGGAGAGGGAAGGATAACCGTGAGAGGGAACAGGAGCGTTCAATGTGTTCCACAGAGAGCTGGAAAGAAGGCATATGGTATATAGGAGAGAAACAGTTTGTCTGTGCCCCTGAGGGACAGTCCTGAAGGCATACACTAACTTTCCTAACCTTTCTCCAAGGCTGATTTTCCTCCTGCCAAGGCACCAAGAGGCAGATTGCCGCTTGGAGTCAAGCCTTTTAACGTCAGTACATTTTCATGTTCCTCTCTGCAAAGAGAACAAACCAACAGAAAGGTTAACTTGAAAGAGCTGCCAAAAAAACATGAAATGAAGGCACCGCGTGCATAGTCATACAGCAGCAGCACAGCACACTTCCAGCCACTGAGAAATCAGGAACATCAGACAACCTACCTAAGAACAGTGAAGACTCGGGCCATCTTGCCAATTGCACGGATCTTGTTCTTGATGACTTCCTTGCGATCATGTTGAGAAGCTGAGACAAAGAGGTGCACAAGGCTATCATTAGGCTCGACAGACCCCTAACCCAGTCAGCCCCAAGCAAGTTACACATAAGCGTTGGGTTTTACGGATGGTGACAAACCCAGTGGTCAAGGTGCAATCCAGGGCCATCAGAACATACACCATGAATTCCTCGAGAAGAAAGCTCACAATGAGAGGAGAAGCACAGGAGAGGTCCGAGTCCAGATTTGAGCCTTAATTTTAGCACTTACATCAAAAATGCATCCATCCCAATATATTCACCACTTTCCATAAAATCTCCATAGTGAGGAAATAGGCCATTCGGCTGAGAGAACTCTTCTCTCACTCTCTGTCCTTAAACTGTCAAGCTAAGGACACGGTGATCGTGAGAAAGTCATTTGTAATGTCAGTCAAATTCAGTCATTAAAATGAGATCGCTGGTCATGACCACCTTACTTGAAAAGGTTGCTGTGCACGATATGTTTACAGTGTTTTCTACTCTTTATTATTGACTACGCTGCAAAAATACTTCATAGAATCTGTACAGTGTTGAAGCAGGCCATTCAGCCCATCAAGTCCATACTGACCCTATGAAGAGCATCCCACCCAGACCCACCATCCTACCCTATCCCTGTACAGCTGCATTTCCCACAGCTAACCCACCTAGCCTGCACATCCCTGGATACTATGGACAATTTAGCATGGCCAATTGACCTCTATCGTTGGACTGTGGGAGGAAACTGCAGCATCCCACAGAAACCTACATGGACACGGTCAGAATGTGCAAACTCACATGGACAGTTGCCTGAGGATGGAATCGAACCCAGGTACCTGACCCTGTGAGGCAGCAGTGCTAACCACTGAGACACCGTGCTGCCCCAAGCCATTTCATTCACTGTGAAGTGACTTGCAATGGCTCGAGGTTGTGAAAACCTCTACACAAATGTAAGTTGGTTTCTCCCTCAATACTAACATTAGTCACAACAGGAGGGAGAAAGGAAGTTGGATGAAAGGTGGCCAGCCCCTGATCAACTGCAACCTTCCATCACCCACCATTGGATCAAAGGCATTGGGTTCAGTTCATACTTACCATCGTCATCATCCAGGAGCTCATCATCAGTACAGATGTTCAGGATGTTGACCAGCATGTCTGTAACTGGAAGAGACAGCAGACAATTCAGGCCAGGCAGAATCACAGTGCCATGCAGAACTCAGAGCTCGAGAATCATTTGGCTGTTAGAAGCAATATTATTCTTAGAACAAATGGCAAGACTTGTCCTCAACTAAGTGATTGTACAGAATTGAACTGTATTCCTCTAATCCCAAGCACATTCACAAGAGAGATTAACTCTGCAGGGACAAGGTCAGTTACATAAAAAGGCCAAGGGTCTGAATTCAAAGGTGAGAAAGTTGGGAAGACTTCACACAAATTCGAGTCAATTTTCTGTCATCAAGATCACAATGCTGACATTCTGAGAATTATTGGGCAATCTTCAGATCAGCTTTTCGTTTAGATGAAAGTCAATTATAAGTAACATTCAGCAGTCAGAGTTGAAGATGAATTTTAAAAATAGTGATTTCTGGAATGTCCTCAGGTTCCCAGAAGACATTTTACTGTGCAGCTTGTCTGGTTTCTTCTCCATTTGTGACCAGCTCCTTGGAGGTTATTCCTCCAACTCACTCACCTATACGTGTATCGAAACTGCATCTTCAGTTGGCTGTTGCTCGACAACATTCAGCAGGTCCACGCCTTTTTATGTAACTGACATTGTCCCTGCAGAGTTAATCTGTCTTGTGAACGTGCTTGGGATTAGAGGGATATAGTTCAATTCTGTACAATCAATTAGTTGAGGGCAACCTTGGCAGGTCCACACCACAACACCCCCCCACAACCCACCCTGCGCTCCCTGCACTTTCCCCTGCCACCGCAAGAAGTGCAAAACCTGCGCCCACACCTTCCCCCCTCACTTTTGTCCAAGGCCCCAAAGGACTCTTCCACATCCGACAGAGATTTACCTGTACTTCCACATATGTCATCGACTGTGTCCAATGCTCTTGAATTGTCTCCTCTACATTGAGGAGACAGGACACCAACTTGCAGAACAGTTCAGACAACATCTCTAGGACACACGCAGCCAACAAACCCCACCACCCCATGGCTGAACACTTCAACTCTCCTTCCCACTCCGCCAAAGACATGCAAATCCTGGGCTTCCTCCACTGCCAAACTCTAGTCACCTGATGCCTGGAGGAAGAACGCCTCATCTTTTGCCTTGGGACCATCCAACAACATGGGATCAATGTGGATTTCACCGGTTTCCTCATTTCCCGCCCCTGACCTTATCCCAGATCCAACTTTCCACTTGGCACCGCCCTCTTGAACTATCCTACCTGTCCATCTTCCTTCCCACTATTATGACATGGGGTAAACCCCTCTGCTAATTTAAACTCGACACACAGAGAAGCTCACTTCACGCTGTAATCTGTTAAATTTCGACGGGCAAAGAACTATCCCTGAAGTCACTATTTAAAGTAATTACTCTAAGTTCAACAGAGAACATTAAAACCAATTACTACTTGTAACTCATTTCTCTTAAATCTATCTTTTACCTCCCACTCTACAATACTCATCTGATAAAAAATCCTGATTAAGATTTACAAAAACAAAATCACATTTCAAACCCAGTCAGTTTTGCCAAATCTCCTTTGTAGATTCTCTCCAGGTTGGCCTCAAACTCCCCACAGACTGGTCCCTTGCAGAGAGCTCTTCAGCTAGCAGTCTCTATTTGTTGGTCTTTGGCAGTTCTCCCCCGAACTGTTCAAAATGTCTGGTTTCATACCCCAAAACATCAGATTGTTTCATTGGTTTTAATATTATCAACACACTAAATTCAAATTTGATTGGATTTGGGTATCTTGGGGCAAATTTTAAACTGATTGGCTGAATTTGAATTTGTTTTTTGTTTCACAGCAACTCATCTGCAGCTATTTGTTTTGACCAAGTATTACATTGTAACATTGCTCAGGACTTCCTGTGCTTTGTTCGTCCTTGCTAGCTTTTCAACTCTCTTCAAAGTACAGTACATCTCTACACTTTCATAACACCCCCGATCCGTTCCACCTTCACCCCCACCTTCATCTACTTATCGCATTCCCAACTACCTTCACCCCAGCCCCACCCCCTCGCTCCTATTTATCTCTCAGCCCCCTTGGGCCACCGCCTCATTCCTGATGAAGAGTTTCTGTTCGTAACATCGACTCTCTTACTCCTCAGATGCTGCCTGGCTGGCTGGGTTTTTTCAGCACCATACTCTTTGAATCTTCAGCATGAGAAGTCCCAAACTAATCTTCACAATTAAAGCTATAAGTCCCTTCATTCATCTATCTTAAAGTTTTGCCTGTTCGCTTTTCAAAGTCTTGATTTAAAACTAAATGACAAGCAGTAAAAAATCTACATCAAACTTTTGACTTCAAAACCTTCTCAATCCACACTGTCCAAAAATTTCCAAATTCCAGTTCCTGATCGTCCTTCAATATAAATACATGTACCCGATACTACACTGACTGAATCAAGTCTTGTCCCCCTGTAGTTTGCAATAACACCAAACCCAGCTCCTGTCACAGAGTCATAGAGATGTACAGCACGGAAACAGACCCTTCAGTCCAACTTGTTCGTGCCGACCAGATATTCTAAATTAATCTAGTCTCATTTGCCAGCACTTGGCCTATACTCCTCTAAACCCTCCCTGTTTGTTTACCCATCTAGATGCCTTTTACATGTTGTATTTGTACCAGCCTCCACCACTTCCTCTGGCAGCTCATTCCATTGCCCTTAGGTTCCTTTTAAATTTTCCCCCTCTCACCCTAAACTTGTACCCTCTACTTCTGGACTCCCCCACTCCAGCGAAAAGACTTTGGTGTATTTACCCTATCCATGCCCCTCACGATTTAACAAACCTCTATAAGGTCACCCCTTGGCCTCTGCGCCCCAGCCTATTCAGTCTCTCCCGAAAGCTCAAACCCTCCAAACCTGGCAACATCATCTTTTCTGAATCCATTCAAGTTTCACCACACCCTTCCTATGCCAGGGAGATCAGAATTGCACACAATATTCCAAAAGTGACAACCTTTTCAGCAGCGCGAGCTAGGGGTCAGCCAGGAAGGACGTTTCAATATAAAATACTTACCTCATGAATCAACAGAGCGAAGGCTGAATGTGAGTGGAAGCAGACACGGGTACTACTGAGTAAGTGAACTAATATATTCAGGCAGTGGCTAAACCTGAAACACTGCACATACAGCATCTCCCACCTGTCTTCCTCCTCTAACCAAAAAAAAAGACTTTTTGGAGGATGAGTAAAGAATGGATTTTTCAAATCTCTTTTGGCAATTTAGAGCAGAGGCGATAGAAGCTATGGCAGTTGCATGTTCCTCTTGCAGGATGTGGGAAGTAAGGGTCACCTTAGTGTCCCCACTGACTTCCCCTGCGGGAAGTGTACCCAACTCCAACTCCTCCCAGACCGCGTTAGGGAAGGGGGGCTGGAATTGGATGAACTTTGGACTATTCTGGAGGCTGAGGGGGTGATAGAGAGGAGTTACAGGGAGGTAGTCACACCAAAGTTACAGGATAAATATAGCTGGGTGACTGCAAGGAGAGGGAAAGGAGATAGGTAGTCCTCAGTCAGTGCAGGGGTTCCCTGTGGCCATCCCCCTCAATAATAGGTATACCACTTTGGATACTGTTGGAGGGGACAACCTATCAGGGGAAAGCCACAGTGGTCAGGTCTCTGGCACTGAGCCTGCTCTGTGGCTCAGAAGGAAAAGGGAGAGAATAGTGATAAGAGATTCAATGGTGAGGGGAACAGACAGGAGATTCCGTGGTCGTGATCGAGACTCCTGGATAATATGTTGCCTCCTGGGTGGCAGGTCAGGGATGTTGCTGATCGAGTCTACAAGATTCTTAAGGGGGAGGGTGAGCAGCCAGAAGCTGTGGTACACATCGGTACCAATGACATTGCTAGGAAAAGGAATGAGGGTCTGAAAAGTGAATACAGGGAGTTCGGTTGGAAGCTAGAAGGCAGGATGAGCAGAGTCGTAATCTCAAGATTGCTACTGGTGCCATGGGCTAGTGAGGCTAGGAACAGAGAGCGAATGCAGATGAACACGAGGCTGCAGAGTTGGTGTAGGAGGGAGGCTTCAGATACGTGCATCATTGGGATACCTTCTGGGGACAAGGAGGACGGGTTGCACCTGAACTGGAGAGGCACCAATATCCGAGGCAGAAGGTTTGCGAGACCTCTGTGAGAGGGTTTAAACTAGTTTGGCAGAGGAGGTGGGAAGCAGAGCTAGGGATCAGAGGATGGGGTAGCTGGTGAACAGGCAGATACAGCGTGCAGAGAATCTGTGAAGAAGGCTAGACAGGTGATTGGGCAAAGTTGCAGTCAGTGTGATGGGTTAAAGTGCGTCAATTTTAATGCAAAAAATGTCAGGAATAAGGAGGAGGAACTTAGAGCATAGATCAGTACTTGGAACTATGATGTGTTGGCCATTATAGAGACTTGGATGTTACATGGGGCAGGAATGGTTGTTGGATGTTCTGGGGTTTAGATTCAAAAGGAATAAGGAGGGAGGTAAAAGAGGTGGGGGAGTGGCATTGCTAATCAGGGATAGTATCACAACTGCAAGAAGAGAGGTCATCGAGGAGGGTTTATCTACAGAGTCAATATGGGTGGAAGTCAGACACAGGAAAGGAGCAATCACTTTACTGGGAGTTTTCAACAGAACCCCCAGTAGCAACAGAGATATAGAGGAGCAGATTTTGGAAAGGTGCAGAAGTAACAGGGTTGTTGTCATGTTGTCATGAAAGCAAGGATCAGACAGGACTCTAGAGGGTTACCAGATAGCCAGGAAAGAACTGAAGAATGGACTTCGGAGAGCTAAAAGGGAGCATGAAAAAGCCTTGGTGGATAGGATTAAGGAAAACTCCACGGCATTCTACACTGATGTGAGGAACAAGAGGATGGCCAGAGTGAGGGTAGGGCCAATCAGGGAGGGTGGAGGGAACATGTGCCTGGAGAAGTCTTTAATGAATATGTGCCTCAGTATTCATGAATAAGAGGGATCTTGTCATTTGTGAGGACAGCGTGGAACAGGCTGATATACTCAAACAGATTGATGTTGAGAAGGAGCATGTGCTGGACATTTTGAAAAACATGAAGATAGATAAGCCCCCGGGTCAGATGGGATCTACTCAAGGTTACTACAGGATGTGAGGGAAGATATTACTGTGCCTTTGGCGATGATCTTTGCATCCTCACTGTCCACTGGAGTAGTACCAGATGACTGAAGAGTGTCAAAGAAAGGGAATAGGGATAACCCTGGGAATTACAGACCAATTAGTCTTACATCGGTGGTGGGCAAACTATTGGACGGGATTCTGAGAGACTGGATTTATAATTATTTGGAAAAGCATAGCTTGATTAGAGAGAGTGAGTATGGCTTTGTGATGGGCAGGTCATGCCTCACAGACCTGACTGAATTCTTTCAGGATGTGACAAAACACATTGATGAAGGTAGATCAGTGGATGTGGTGCTTGTGTATTTTAGCAAGGTGTTTGATAAGGTTCTGCATGGTAGGCTCATTCAGAAAGTAAGGAGGCATGGGATACACGGAAATTTTGGCTGTCTAACACAGAATTGGCTAGCCCATAGGAGACCGAGGGTGGTAATAAATACAAAGTATTCAGCCTAGAGCTCGGTGGTCAGTGGTGTTCCACAGGGATCTACTCTGGGACCTCTGCTCTTTGTGACTTCTTTAAATGACTTGGATGAGAAAGTAGACAGGTGGGTTAGTAAGCTTTCCAATGACACAAAGGTTGGTGGACTTGTGGATAGTGTGGAGGGCTATTGTAGCTTGCAACGGAACACTGCCAGGATGCAGAACTGGGCTGGGATGTGGCAAATGTAGTTCAACCTGGAAAAGTATGAAGTGATTCACTTTGGAAGGGCGAATTTCAATGCAGATTACAGGGTTAAAGGCAGGATTCTTCACAGTGTGGAGGAACAGAGAGATTTGGGGTCCACGTCCATAGATTCCTCAAAGTTGCCACCCAAGTTGATAGGGTTGTTAAGAAGACATATGCTGTGTTGGCTAACATTAGCAGTGGGGTTGGGTTTGAGAGCCACGAGGCTATGCTGCAGCTCCAAAAGCCGTGATTAGACCACATTTGGAATATTGCATTCAGTTCTGGTCGCCTCACTGTAGGAAAGATGTGGAAAGTTTGGAGACAGTGCAGAGGACATTTACCAGGGTGCTGCCTGGATGAAGTATCTTACGAAGAAAGGTTGAGGGAGCTAGGGCTTTTCTCATTGGAGCGAAGAGGATGAGAGGTGAATTGATAGAGATGTACAAGATGTTGACAGGCAGAGATAGAGTGGGCAGCCAGAGACTTTTTTCCCAGGGCGGAAATGTCTATCATGAGGGACTTAATTTTAAGGTGATCGGAGGAAGGTTTAGGAGAGATGCCAGAGGTAGGTTGTTTACACAGAGAGTGGTGGGTGCGTGGAATGCACTGCCAGCGGTGGTAGTAAAGTCGGATATATTAGAGACATTTAAGCGACTTGTGGTTCAGCACATGGATGATAGTAAAATGCTGGGTATGGAGGTTAGTTTGATCTTAGGGTAGGATAAAAGGTTGGCACAACATTAATGGCCAAAAGGCCTGTAACGTGCAGTACTGTTTTATGTTCAATGTCCTGTACAGCCGCAACATGACCTCCCAACTCCTGTACTCAATGCTCTGACCAATAAAGGAAAGCATACCAAACGCCTTCTTCACTATCCTATCTACCTGTGACTCCACTTTCAAGGAGCTATGAACCTGCACTCCAAGGTCTTGTTGTTTATCAACACTCCCCAGGACCTTACCATTAAGTGTATAAGTCCTGCTCTGATTTGCCTTTCCAAAATGCAACACCTCACATTTATCTAAATTTAACTCTTCTCCTACTGTCTCTCAGCAACACATTCTCTCTCTGCTGGACTGTCCACCTCACCCACATCTCAGGTTCCAAAGGCTATACTCATAAATATAAGCTTCCTGTAATCATTAAGCGCAGCTTCATCAATCCTAAAGCAAGCAACGCTTACCTTTCTCACCAACAAAGGGCAGAGACCAGGAGAATACATCCATGAAGTTTGGAAGCCAGTAGGGGTGAGGGGAGCAGTTAAATTGCCTAATATTCATCACATTATTTTCATATTTCAATATAGCAGCTGTAGGAAAGAGAATGCAAACACATCACAATGATTCAGCACAGATCAAACACTGCAATGGACTTAAGTATGAACAGAAAACAGTCAAAAAGTATGTACTATGGCAGTGGTAAATAAATGAATTAACTTTCTCACCTTTGTTATTATAGACATCTAGATAATTTGGTGCAGAGAAAATGGTTATTAAAGATGGAAAGCCAGTTGCCTGGTTTTTCCGATACATTCGGTACCTGTCAATTTAAAGAATCCAACAATAAACAATACACTAACCAAATAATCAGCCACAGTATCACAGAGGTTGATGGACAATGAAAGACTGCTTCCATATTGGAGTGAGAAAAAACTGGATTCACACCAGCAGGAGAACAGAGAGAGAAAGGAGACCTCGATGCACTGGAGCGAGTGATGGGACAGAGACTCACTGGAGAAAGTGGGTGATGGAACCAAGACCCACTGGAGTGAGTAGGTGATGGGACTGAGATGTATTGGAGCTCGTGGGTAATGGACTGAGATGCACTGGAGAAAGTGGGTAATGGGACTGAAACTCACTGGAGCGAGTGGATGATGAAATCGAGACAAACTGGAGCTAGTGGGTAATGAGCTGAAAATGTGTTGCTGGAAAAGCGCAGCAGGTCAGGCAGCATCCAAGGAGCAGGAGAATCGATGTTTCAGGCATGAGCCCTTCTTCAGAAACGTCGATTCTCCTGCTCCTTGGATGCTGCCTGACCTGCTGCGCTTTTCAGCAACACATTTTCAGCTCTGATCTCCAGCATCTGCAGTCCTCACTTTCTCCTAGTGGGTAATGAGACAGAGACTCACTGCAGAAAGTGGGTGATGGGACCAACTTCTGTATGAGCCTTTTCAAATACTGAATCAGATACTGAGAATCCCATGTGTGGTCATGGGAGCCCTGCCTTGCCTCTCTATATCCACAACAGTGCCAGTGCTATGAGAGACAGGAAAAACAGGCAAACGAGAGGTGGGAGCAATGGTCTGTCCTTACCCGGAATCCTGAGCCTCATGTGCACGGATTACTGACAACAAGTTGTTGTGCTGCAAAAAGCGACAAACTGCAGCATAACTGAAAAGGAGAAGAAAGTTGTGTCAGCATGAAAATATTGCTCAGCCACTGGGAATCCTCAATTCCTTCACAAACATGTAAACTCATTAGAAAATCCATATTTCCCTTGGAATCAGTGGAAAAAAATGAAGCAAACCTTTTTTTTATCATGGTGCAGGATGGAGTGTGATAAGGGATTATGTGCAGATAAGAGGAGGAAAACAGGCTGCATGTACAGAACAGTGTAATGGGACAGCTCACAAGCCCATGGTCAGAATCCAAACTGCAACATCACCACTATCTAGTTTCACACATATCCACATCCTCATCCTACCTAATTCAGTGATGGTGCAGCTTAAATTGCTCACAAAGAAAGCCCAGTGTTACTGGTACAGTTGGGGGGGGGGGGGGGGGGAACAGGGTGTGCTGATACCTTTTTAGTCTCACTCATCATGGGTCATTTAAATCATATTGGTTTTCAGCATTAGAAAGAGATCAGCCAGCTTTCTTTAGTCAACAAAGAACAACTCATTCACGAAAAAGAGAAGCTCCACATACAAACATGTATGGACTGTCGACAATGATCTCACAGCACAAATTTAACATGTAACAAATATTGGTAACAGACAAGCCACAGTCAAACACCCCACAGCACACAATAGATCAAATCAAGTCTCCCCAACCCCCACCCATTTCTTAATGACACAATGAGTCACTAGATTGCATTAAACTTCACAAAGGATGACAATGATCTGACCTAGTAACTCATTCAAAAGCTGCTCCATCCATATTGCCTCACTGTCTGCTCACACCGTGATGCGTCACCTTCCTTTCCAGGAACTGGATTCTTGCAAACACCATTCCAGCATTCATTCACAGAAACAAATACAGCTTTTCACAAACAGCAAGCATCACCACATAAATCCTGACTCCTGTTTGTTTCTTGAGCTCGAATTGGTTTTCTTTCTGCCTTCTTCTCCAACTGACTACAATCTGGCAATTGTTTTTCATCAAGTGATCAGCGGAAAATCATGCAACAAGCTCTGCTCATGATCCTCAGCAGTGTTAAATGCAACTAATATTTTGGAACAGTCATTTGGAAATGTAGCCATTAGCAGTTGGATTTGAATACAACAACCCCGTGGAACTCTCTGGGCCGTGACTGACTTTGACTAGACTAAACTGTCAGAGCAGCAGCTGGGAGCTACACAACAGTCAGTGATGTAGAGGTAGATCGATGAGTTTTCCTTCTACTAACCCCAATGTGGATTTAACATTAGGAAACCATCTGGATGAGGGCTTTCAAAGTTGAATAGTTTACACACAAAGTGCTGCCAGTGAAATAAAGATAACGTGGTTAAATATACATCTTGGTCATTTTGAAAATCACTGACCCTCATCACATTACAGATAATCATCTTTGCATACTCCCTAACTCGGTGCCTCCTTCATCTATTTCAAGTGTAATCAAATTTCAAGCATGAGAAACTGACATCCCCTAAGTTTGTGTCTGGTTAGGGTAAAATGGAAATGGAATGCTGCTATCTTGGCAAATACAAGCTAAAACACTGTTAAGAAAGTGTACGGGACACGTGCCTTTACCAGACGTGGTTTGCATTACAAGAGCAGGGAGGTCATGTTGGGGTTGCATAAAATTTTGGTTAGGCCACAGCTGGAGTAGTGTGTGCTGTTGTGGTCTGTCCATAACATGAAGGACGTGGTTGCACTGGAGAGGATGCAGAGGAGTTTCCAGGATGTTGCCTGGGAAAGAACATTTCAGTTTTGAAGAGAGGCTGGATGAGCTTGGATTAGTTTTTTTCAAGTAGAGAAGAGCAAGACGGACCCTGATAGAAGGGTATAAGATTATTCAGTACATGGGCAGGTGGAAGAGGAAGCATCTGTTCCCCTTGCTGGAAGAGTCAGTAACAAGGGAATATAATTTTAAGGCCAAGGGGAGGAGGTTTAAAGAGGATTTGAGGAAAAATGTTTTCACCGAGAAGGCGGTGAGGGTTGGAATACACAGCCTGGAAGGATAATTCAACCAGGAAATTTCAGAAGCTTTAATAAGAAATTGGATGAGCACTTGAAATGTCATAACATTCAAGGCCATGTACTGAAAAGTAGCACGAGGGCAGATTTAGGGCAGTTTTTGTCAGTGCAGACTCAATTGGCTGAAGGACATCTTCCATACTGCTGCAATGATTCTGCTGCAGGAGTATGATCAGCTGAGGCCTGAATTAGATTAGGTTCTCTACAGGGTGGAAAGAGGCTGTTCAGCCCAACTAGTCCACACCGACTCTCCGAAGAGCAGCCCACCCAGACCCATTCCCCCTAACTAATGCACCTAATTCTATGGATAATTTAGCATGACCAATTCACCTAACCTGCAAATCTTTGAACTGTGGGAGGAAACTGGAGCACCCGGAGGAAACCCACGCAGACACTGGGAGAATGAAAAAGCAGAATCGGAAAGGGAATACATTCTGGATTATTAATGGAGTCATGAGCAAATTAACAGAGGGCAAATAAGATAAGCAATTTTGATGCCTCACTCCAAGATGGGGTTGGGGAAAACAGCTGGACAAACCGAGTGGGACAGGAAGAAACAGAAATGTCTACACTGAGAGTCTATCAGACAGTACAGTCCACAAGAGGGAATTGTGGTGGAAGAGAGCACTTCTTATTAAAAGGACTTCTGCCGAGAGTGAGAAGGTCAATGACAGTTCACCAGATGATTCAATCCTGTCCTATGAGAGAGGGATTAAGATGCAATGGGACTTACATACAGGCCTCCTAGCAGCAGTCAGGATGTGGGCAAGAAAACAAATCAGGAGATAGTAAAGGCATGTAGGAAAGGCATCATTACAATAATCAGAGAGGCCTTCAATACAGGTGGACAGGGAAAATCAGATTGGTAGCAGATCTCAAGAAAAGGAATTTGTGAAATGTCCGTGAGATGGACAATAGACAATAGGTGCAGGAGTAGGCCATTCTGCCCTTCCAGCCTGCACCACCATTCAATATGATCATGGCTGATCATCCTTAATCAGTATCCTGTTCCTGCCTTATCTCCATAACCCTTGATTCCACTATCCTTGAGAGCGCTATCCAACTCTTTCTCAAATGAATCCAGAGACTGGGCCTCCACTGCCCTCTGGGGCAGAGCATTCCACACACCCACCACTCTCTGGGTGAAGAAGTTTCTCCTCATCTCTGTCCTAAATGGTCTACCCCGTATTTTTAAGCTGTGTCCGCTGGTTCGGCACTCACCCATCAGCGGAAACATGTTTCCTGCTGCCAGAGTGTCCAATCCTTTCATAATCTTATATGTCTCAATTAGATCCTCTCTCAATCTTCTGAACTCAAGGGTATACAAGCCCAGTTGCTCCAGTCTTTCAGCGTAAGGTAATCCCGCCATTCCAGGAACTGACCTCATGAACCTACGCTGCACTCCCTCAATAGCCAGAATGTCTTTCCTCAAATTTGGAGACCAGGACTGCACACAGTACTCGAGGTGTGGTCTCACCAGGGCCCTGTACAGCTGCAGAAGAACCTCTTTGCTTCTATACTCGATCCGTCTTGTTATGAAGGCCAGCATGCTATTAGCCTTCTTCACTACCTGCTGTACCTGCATGCTTACCTTCATTGACTGGTGTACAAGAACGCCCAGATTTCTTTGTACTGCCCCTTTACCTAAATTGATTCCATTTTTGGAGCAGACTGTGGTACAGCCCACGAGGCAGCAGGCAATTTTAGATTTGGTGATGTGCAACAAGGCAGACTCGATTCGGGAGCTTAAGGTGAAGGAACCCCTCGGGGCCAGTGACCAAAATATGCTTAACTACAGGATGATTTCTGAGAGGGAGAAGCTGGAATCAGATGTCATAATACCACAACTGAGTAAAGATAATTAGAAAGACATGCGAGGGGAGTTGGCCAGAGTTGACTGGAAGACAGTGGAGCAGCAATGAAGGAGTTTCTGCAGTAATTCAGGTGGCACAGCAGAAATTCATCCCAAGGAAGAAGAAACATAATAAGGGGAGAATGAGGCAACTATGGCTAATAAGGGAAGTCAGGGACTACATAAAAGCAAAACAAAAACAAACCAATTCGAGGAAGATTATTGGGAAACCAGAGGACTGAAATGCCTTTCGAAACCAGGATAACTGAAAAAATAATAAGAGGGGAGAAGATGAAATAGGAGACCGAGTTGGTAATAATATAAAAGAAGATTGCAAGAGTATTTTCAGATCTATCAAAGGTAAGAGAGAGGCACAAGTTGACAATGGAGTGCTGGAAAGTGATACTGGTCGTGATCAATTTGGATTCCCAGAAGGCCTTTGACAAAGTATGGCACAGTCGGCTCTTAAATAAGTGGCCATGATGTGAAGGGCAAGGTACTGACATGGACAGAGGTTGGCTGACTGACAGAAGACAGGATAAAGGAGTCTTTTTCAGGGTGGTAGCCAGTAATTAATGAACTTGCGCAGGGGTCACCATTGGGCCCATTATTATTCACATTATAAATTAAAAAGATCTGGATGAAGGTACTGAGAGCTTTGTCACTTAGCCTTCAGATGATACAAAGATAGGTGGAGGGGCAGCTGGTGTTTCGGAAGTGGGGAGACTGCAGAAGGAGTTCGACAGGCAAGGAGGAGTGGGCAAAGAAATGACAGACAGAATACAGAGAAACCTCGATTATCCAGCACTTAGGAATATCTGGCAAGATTGCAAGGTCCCGATGCTCAGCTAAACTATGTTATCCAGCATTGGATTATCTGGAATTCAATTACTGATCAAAATACTCCGCACTCGTGTCCTTCAAATAATCAAGGTTCCTCTGTATAGTGTGGGAAAGTGAGAGGTTGTGCACATTGGTATAAAGAATGGAGGCGCAAATTATTTTCTAAACACGGAAAGGCTTTGGAAATCTGAAGCACAAAGGTACTTGTGAATCCTAGTTCATGATTCTGTTAAGGTTGCCAGCAGGTTCAGTTGGCAGTTGCAAAGGCAAATGCAATGTTAGCATTCATTTTGATAGTGTAGGATACAAGCATAGAGATTGATTGCTGGGGTTGTATAAGGCTCCGGTCAGACTTTGTTTGGATTAACATGAATAGTTTTGGGCCCCAAATCCAAGGAAGAATGTGCTGGCTTTGGACAGATTCCAGAGGAGGTTTACAAGAATGATTCCCAAGGATGAAGGGCTTGTCATATGAGGAGCAGTTAAGGACTCTAGGTCTACACTTGAATGAGTTGATCTGATCAAAACTTACAGAATACTGAGAGGCTGAATAGAGTGGGATGGTGAGACTATAGCGTCAGAGTGAAGGGATGACCCTTTAGGACTGAGATGAGGAGGGATTTCTTCAGCCAGAAGGTGGTTACACTGTGGAACTCATTGCCCCAGAAGGATGTGGACGCCCAGTCATTGAGTACATTTAAGATAGAGATAGACGGGCTCTCGATCGGTGACAGATCGAAGTTTATTTTCTTTTTAGATTAGATTACTTACAGTGTGGAAACAGGCCCTTTGGCCCAACAAGTCCACACTGACCCTCTGAAGAGCAACCCACCCAGACCCATTCCCCTCCATTTACCCCTTCACCTAACAGTACGGGCAATTTAGTATGACCAATTCACCTGACCTGCACATTTATGGACTGTGGGAGGAAACCGGAGCACCCAGAGGAAACCCACGCAGACACGGGGAGAACGTGCAAACTCCACACAGTCAGTTGCCTGAGGTGGGAATTGAACCCGGGTCTCTGGCGCTGTGAGGCAGCAGTGCTAACCACTGTCCCACCGTGCCACCCAGAAGACGACAGGAGAATGAGGTTGAGAACATAACACCCATGATCAAATGACAGAATAGACTCAACGGGCAGAATGGCATAATTCTACTCTCTACCTTATGGTATTATTATGGGACACACCAATCTTCACAACACCAGCATTTGCACATGTGCCCGAACACAAACCTAAAGAAGTAGGAGCAGCCTCGTACAGTGTTATGACTGAAGTGATCTGGTGTCTTCTCACTGCCGTAATCCTCTGTTGGGTCTGACCACAGCAAGTCACACATAGGCCCAAAGGCTGGTGGCTCTTTGAATCTGTCTAACTGAAAGACATAAGACAAGACGTTAAAACGAAGCAAAGAAAGAACATTACTGAACACACTTCACAACCTCAGGGCACCAGAAAATTGAGGACAGTCAACAAAACGGGTCATCTGAGGTCCAGTCATTGCTTTAAGACCAGAAGCTCAAGACCCAATTTATGCACAGGAAGATCTCACAAACTGGGACAGAAAGCAGGGAAGTGACAGAGACTAGAATATGGAGGACTGATACCTGCAAAAGATGAATCAGATACAACAGTAGCTTGCTGAGGAGTGACGGGACAGGGAAAGGAGAACTGTTCACCAACATGAACAGGTCTGTCAATTCACTTTGGCATCTGTGACTCCTTATCCCAGCTCAAGGACGGATCGTACTTACTCTCCTGATGTCATCTAGTGTGTGCACATCGGGCGAGAGGCCCCCATGCAGACACAGGAACTGACGATTGACTATTGCAGCCAGGGGTAGACAATCAAACGCACCCATGCAGGCATTGTAGAGGTGGTCCGAGTACTTGATCCTACCTGGGGAGAAGGACAAAAACAATTAAACAAAACAACCATACAATAAGCTCACTCACTCATGGGTTTTCCCCATCCCCATACCAAACTGCTGTGCCAGCCCTTAAATTACTCTCAGCTTCCAGCAGATTTGTCTTTAAACAAGATTAAACAAATCCACTGGTTTGAGCTGAAGAAGTTCTAAGAAAAGACTGCTTTCCACCAAGTGAAGCGTAGTCACCTGCTATCATGTTGGATATCTGGCAGCAACATGCCACAAGCAGCAGTGAGTTACACACAACGTGGAACTGGTTTGTGAGTTGAATTATATGGTATGGGTCAGCACATTGGCCAAAAATGCTCTGATCCTGTTTCATGGGCTATGATCCCAGTTGATAGTGCTACTGAACACATCAAATCCCAGAACAATATCAAGCTTGATCAATGGTTTCTCTTTTGAGAAGTTAGTTGATGTGGTAGTCAGTTACTGAAGCAATCACATAGTCTGCAGAATTTCTTTAACAACACAAGTTTTTCATCCAGAAGACAAAAATAAAAATAAAAAAAAACAAACAAACCTCAAGATATAGATGACAGTTCAGGAAAATCTTGAGACATAGGACAAAACAGTTTTCAACCTTTTTGCGCACACCATCATTCTAGAGATTCAAATCCAGAGAAATTACCCCTCTCGATCAAATCTTTTTGTGAGCTTCGACTTTCTCAGCTTTTACTAAGCAGAAGATTTTCAACCAAACTCTTCTCATTTTGAAGTTACACAAGCTAAATTTTTCTACTTATTCCCATAACTTTTCTGATAAAGTTCTCTGCGGAAAATTCTGTTTGTAATTTTTATTAATGACTTGGAAGAGGGAGTCGAAGGGTGGGTCAGTAAATTTGCAGATGATACGAAGATTGGTGGAGTTGTGGATAGTGAGGAGGGCTGTTGTCGGCTGCAAATGGACTTAGATATGATGCAGAGCTGGGCTGAGGAGTGGCAGATGGAGTTCAACCCTGTCAAGTGTGAGGTTGTCCATTTTGGAAGGACAAATAAGAATGCGGAATACAGGGTTAACGGTTGGGTTCTTAGTAAGGTGGAGGAGCAGAGGGATCTTGGGGTCTATGTTCATAGATCTTTGAAAGTTGCCACTCAGGTGGATAGAGCTTGTAAGAAGGCCTATGGTGTATTAGCGTACATTAGCAGAGGGATTGAATTCAAGAGTTGTGAAGTGATGTTGCAGCTGTACAGGACCTTAGTAAGGCCACATTTGGAGTACTGTGTGCAGTTCTGGTCGCCTCACTTTAGGAAAGATGTGGAAGCTTTGGAGAGGATGCAGAGGAGATTTACCAGGATGCTGCCTGGAATGGAGAATAAGTCGTACGAGGATAGGTTGAGTGCGCTAGGCCTTTTCTCATTGGAACGGCGAAGGATAAGGGGTGACTTGATAGAGGTTTATAAGATGATCAGGGGAATAGATAGAGTAGACAGTCAGAAACTTTTTCCCTGGGTACAACAGAGTGTTACAAGGGGACATAAATTTAAGGTGAAGGGTGGAAGGGATGGGGGGAGATGTCAGGGGTAGGTTCTTTACCAAGAGAGTGGTGGGGGCATGGAATGCGCTGCCTGTGGGAGTGGCAGAGTCAAAATCATTGGTGACCTTTAAGCGGCAATTGGATAGGTACATGGATAGGTGCTTAAGCTAGGACAAATGTTCGGCACAACATCGTGGGCCGAAGGGCCTGTTCTGTGCTGTATTGTTCTATGTTCTATGTTCTAAAAGAAACTGCATTTGCTTCAGATCCAAGTCAGGTCACTCCAAACTGCCCTAAAATCTTTTGGAACCCGGGTTTCCTAACCAAAAATTAAACGTAGATTATTCTGAGCTGAAGACAAGCTTATGACCAATAATATTGCCTCCTTCTGCCATAAACTGTCACAGTAATATCAACTCATATCATAAATATTTCAATGGGTCACAATTCCCTCCTCTCTGATACATACTGCTTTATATCACTTGCACTATTTGCTCAAAACTGCAGGCCAAATGCACTAAATCAGCAAAATTAACTATTAGCCAGATGATTAAATCTTCCCCTGGCTTCCTCCCACAGTTCTCACTCAATATCCAATACCACTGCATTAAACACTCTGCTATCTCCATTCAAACTGACATCATGTCTATAACCCAATCACCCCTGTGCTTGCTGACCAACACAAGCTCTTGATCTGGCAACGGCCTCATTTACAAAACTGTACTCAATTTCAATTTCCTCCATATTTCTATAAACCCTTCTACTGCAACAGGATCTATGCTGTTCTCCAATTCCAGCCTCTTGCTCAATCACTGACATTAAATGCTCCAGAACTGCCTTCAGTTCTGGGCCTCAAATACTGAGCTCCTCTCCATCAAACTCTGCACTCTCCTCAAAGATCTCCTTAACAGCCAGCTCCCTGGGTCAGCTGTTAAGGAGATCCAGCAAGATTTCACTCCAGATCTTGACTTATCCAGTGTGACTATCAGCTGGATCATTATACACAACATCCTGTGTAGTTTACAGTAAGACACAGTCACTTCAGTCCTGAAGTGCAACACAACAGTTCTCTGGTTTCAGAGCCTGCTAGCTCATGCACAAACTTTTGGCAAGGACAGAATACCATTCTTTGGAGGTCAAAGAGTTGCCCACGTCAGCTGCTACAGGATACAATCAGTGAGCTATCTCAGTTAAAGCCTATGCCCAGTTGGAACCGAGAATGAACTGTACATAATTCAAGTTAATCACAGAACTGCATTTGTCCAGCTCCTCCATAACTTGGGAACTGGTGAATGATGTGACCTAATCTTGGAGTGTGCCCAATCCCAGGCCTTGAATCTTCTGATTGAGGAGCCTGGGGCTAAGACAGGGTCGCTGAATAGTATGCCAAAGGGTTACACTGGATTGTTATCATTAAGAAACCAGATCAATGTAATTCCAGTCATCCTGTTATATCGGAATGCAGAGTGTTTCCAAGGCAATGGTGGTTAAAGGACAAAGTTTGAAATAAGTGCAAGATCATTTTTAGACAACTCTATCACATTGATATAAAACCCCACTGAGCTTTCTGTCCTTCTCTGGCAGATCTCTGGAGGAGAGGACATTGTCAGAAACCTGTGAAGGAATCTGGTCTGACAGGGTTTGGTCTTAGCTTAAGTAAGAGTAGGAGAGTTTTTGCCAAAACCTTTACTCGAACATTTATCCTCTACCAATATCATGAAGAAAAGATGATCATCTGATTTTTTCCATGCCTGTCTGTGGGATTTTACAATACATGAAAGGGCTGCTATATTCCCTACATTCCAACAACAATGGCTGCGATGCAACAATTCTTTCACTGGATGTGAATAGCTTCAAGAGCTTCTGAGCTCACAAAAAAAATCGGGTTTCCAGGCATGTGAAAGTGCTCTCCTCATCAGGGCAGTGTTCAGCTCCATAATAAACAGTCAATTGTCAGAAACTCAAATAGGAGGGAGTTCCCACTACATTCCAAACAAGATACCGTGATGATGATGATGATGATAAACAGAAGCAATCAGCAGTCACACAATAACACAACCTAAATTCAGAGAGTTAGTTATCAGGATTAATCCTTCAGGATTATCTCTGTAATGAGCCATTAAAAAGCAGACAATACTGACACAAAAGGGGATGATACTTTAATTCCCTACAATGGCATTTACTGATAAACTGTGAATTCTAAAAAGCCTCTGACAACCACTGACAGGAGTGAAGGAAACATGTTGAAAGCAGTGACAATTCAAAGACAATAAGCACAGATTGGGAAGTAAGCAAGAGAAAGATTGGGGACATGGAGGGAGCCAAGAGGGGAGCAGTCCTTTAGGAACAGCTGAGAATGCTCAGCACAACATGATCCAAGTCCTCAAAGCTTCCAGGTCAGCAAGCTGGAGTTCTGGATCAAGGACCTGAGAGGTGAAGGGAGTCAAGGTCAGGGGATGAGAGCAGGGATTCTGGGTCAGGAGGATGTGTGCCAATTGGCCTGATCGCAGAGTTTACTTGCAGGTTATACTCACATTCCTGCTTGAAGGTAAAATATTCAGTGAGGTGTCTGCATTCATGATTCCCTCGTAACAGAAACAGTGTGCTTGTATGGTGAATCTTCAGAACCCAGAGCATCAGAACACACTGCAAGGAAGAAATGTTTAACAAGTGAAGCAGGGATAGGTAAACTAAGCACATAACTAGATAAGCATCGCAGTCAAACTGAAAGATGCGAGTGAAGAGCGCTGTCACTCAGTCACCCCTCTCCCACACCCTCCCACTGCCCTGTGTTACTGACTGTATCCCTCCTGATGTTCATTCAGTTCCCACTTACTGTGACTCAGTAATCCCTCACCCATTCGTGCCCTATGATTTGATTTCTTGTCCCGTGTACCTACTACAGTGAAAAGTTTTGTTTACGAGCAGTACAAGCAGTTCATAGTGAGCAAGTACATACAGATCATAGGTGAAGAAGAACTTAGACAATATAGGTGACATTGCACAGGCCATGCGATTGACAAGATCAACATGAACAAGACAGAATTTCTACTGATGTTAATCCAGCTCCCTCACACGGGCACCCATTACGCCCTCTCCCCTAACCTCACTGCTCTATGTATTCACTATCTTGGACCATTAATAGACACACTATTGGCTACACATTTTGACCTTCAGACTTGTTGAGACTACTGGAGGCAGTACCTAAAAATATATAAATCAGGAGCAGGAGGCAGTCATGTGGCCTTTTGAGATGGATCTGCCATTCAATATGACCAGTATTGACTGCCCTCCTGTTGAAGGTTCCTGCCCGAACCTTTAACTCTCCTGCTCCTCTGATGCTGCCTGACCTGCTGTGCTTTTCCTGGCTCCACATTTATCAACCTTGTTAACCTTTTGAATTACTGATAGCTAGGAGAAAGTGAGAACTGCAGATGCTGGAGATCAGAGCTGAAAAATGTGTTGCTGGAAAAATGCAGCAGGTCAGGCAGCATCCAAGGAACAGGAGAATCGACGTTTCGGGTATAAGCCCTTCTTCAGGAATGAGGAGGGTGTGCCAAGCAGGCTAAGGTAAAAGGTAGGGAGGAGGGACTTGGGAGACGGGCGTTGGGAATGCAATAGGTGGAAGGAGGTTAAGGTGAGGGTGATAGGCCGGAGTGGGGGTGGGGGCGGAGAGGTCAGGAAGAAGATTGCAGGTCAAGAAGGTAGTGCTGAGTCCGAGGGTTGGGACTGAGATAGGGTGGGGGGAGGGGAAATGAGAAAGCTGGAGAAATCCGCATTCATCCCTTGTGGTCGGAGGGTTCCTAGGCAGAAGATGAGGCACTCTTCCTCCAGGCATCGTGTTGCCATGGTCTGGCGATGGAGGAGGCCAAGGACCTGCATGTCCTTGGCGGAGTGGGAGGGAGAGTTAAAGTGTTCAGCCTCGGAGTGGTTGGGTTCTCTGAAATGTCGATTCTCCTGCTCCTTGGATGCTGCCTGACCTGCTGCGCTTTTCCAGCAACACATTTTTCAGAATTACTGATAGCACCAATGTACCCACCTTTTGTGGCTCATGCACAAGAGCACAGAGGTTCCTTGGCCCCTCAGAATTCCACCATCATTCTCTCTTTTTATTCCTGCCATGTCTCACTTTCCCACATTATACTTTACCCACTTGATTTTTGCTCATTAACTTCAGCTATTTAAAATCAACCAGCATCACTCTAATCTTGACTCTGATCTCCAGTATCTGCAGCCCTCACTTTCACCTAGCATCCTTGTCATGTCCACTTTACAACACTTTGCTATCTTGTGTTACCCACTTCCTGAGTGTGAATAAAGCAGCTCTGTACACACGAAGTGCAGCCCACTTGATCAGCACCTTAACTTCCACATTGGAAATTCACTTCCTCCACCACTAATGCTCAGTCGCAGCAGAGTGCACCATCCACAAAAAAAAACTGAAAAAACTGCGGATGCTGTAAATCAGAAACAAAACCAGAAGTTTCGCGTTCCGAGGGAGGGTTAACTCAGATTTCTCTTCACAGATGCTGCCAGACCTATGAGCTTTTCCAGCAATGTCTGTTTTTGTTTTTATTGTTGCACCATCTCCGAGCCACACTGCAGAAACTCACCAAGTCTTTTTCAGCAGCATCTTCCAACCAGGCCCACTTCCACCTCAATGGATCAGGGTAGTACATAGATGGGAATATCACCACCTGACCATCCTGACTTGGAAATATGTTGCCGTTCTTTCAATGTCCCTGGGTCAAAGTCCTGGAATTCCCTCCCCATCAATGTACCAGCAACACTTCAAGAAGGTAGCTCACTACCACCTTCCCAACAGACAGGAATAAGTGCTGACATTGTCAATGGAGCGTACAAACCAACAGCAAAGACACACAAAAAGGTGTCGCCAAGGTCTCTCCATTTCAGTAGGAGCGCACTCATTGCACACATCACAGCCAGGAAAAACAGAGCAAATGTTTCAGTAATCTGGTTTACATACCACACATTTCAGACGCAGATTACAACAAAATCTCCAAAATCAGACTGCTCCTCACAGCTTCAGACAGAACACACGATACAGCACTGGATTGGGCAAAGTGAAACACTCGCAGTGACTTGCTGAGAGGTTAATGATATGGTCCTTCCTGTAGTTCTGTGTTAATACAACCTCCTCTGGGGAGAGGCACACAGCACAATTTGATGTGACTAACAAAAGTAATGCTGCACGTATGATGTGACAAACTGAGGCTTGCTGCATCAGAAATGCGACAAATTTGCTGACGTAAGGATAGAGATTAAGTTGTAAAGGGAACAGAAGGAGATGGTAAATGGATACAGACAGGTTAAGAAAATAAACAAAACTTTGGCAGAGGGAGCACACCGTGGGAAAACGTCAACTTGCTCAGTTAGGCAGGAAGAGCAGAAAAGCAATGGGAGAGACATCAGGACTTGGTTATATTGGGCAATCTGGACGCACTGGTATGAAATCACAAAACTGAGTATGCAGATACAACAAATGATTAGGAAGACTAAAGAATGTTGGCATTCAATGCAAGAGGAATGGAATTTACACGTAGAGACATTACTAAGGCTGGCTTAGGTGTGACAACGCACGGTTTTAGTCTCCTTGTTTAATAAAGGACAAAACTGTACAGAAAATATTCACTCAGCTCATTTCTGGGATGTCGGGGTTAGTTATGGGGAGAGATTAGACAGTTTGGTCCTGCAATAAATGAGAGACAATCTTCTTGAAATATCTGAGGGGAAATGATAGGGTGTAAGCTGAGAAATTTTCCTCAGGGCAGAAATGAGAACTAGGGTACATGGTTTAAAAATAAGGTCTCCCATTTGAGACGAAACTAAATAAAATATTTTCTCTGAAGGGCGTGTCTGAGGACTTTGCCTCCCCAAGGAGTTGCCAAGGAAATTTCAGGCCATGATCAGAGAAGCCAAGATCCAGCTGAATAGTGGAGCAGATTGGAAGGGTTAAATGGTCCACTTTTGTTCCTAATTTGAGTACGGTAGCACTGGAACCTCAGTATCTATTGCCTGTGCTGAGCTGCCTTGAGGTGCTGATGATGGACTTTCCTGGACTGCAACAATTTGGTGGATGAGTGGGGCTTTCTCGTTCTCACCAGAGGGCAATTTGAGTTGGTGTGTGCATGGAGACACATGGAGGCCAGGCTGAGAAAGGGAAACCAGGTTTCCTTCCTTTAAAGGATTAACAAACCAACTGGCTTTTCAGGACATCAAGGTTTTTATTTTTAACCATAAAGCTCACCAGTTTTGGTTAGATATTGCTGTGTGTGAATCTCAACATCATACTGAATCCCGGCCATGTGGGATTAGATTAGATTAGATTACTTACAGTGTGGAAACAGGCCCTTCAGCCCAACAAGTCTACACCGCCCCACCGAAGCGCAACCCACCCATACCCCTTACCTAACACTACGGGCAATTTAGCATGGCCAATTTACCTAACCTGCACATCTTTGGACTGTGGGAGGAAACCGGAGCACCTGGAGGAAACCCACGCAGACACGGGGAGAACGTGCAAACTCCACACAGTCAGTCGCCTGAGGCGGGAATTGAATCCGGGTCTCTGGCGCTGTGAGGCAGCAGTGCTAACCACTGTGCCACCGTGCCGCCCATGTTGGGAGTATCAAACATACTCAACAGGTCAGTCAGAATCTGCAGCAGTTTCAGGGACCAGATCTAGTGAGTGAACTTTCAAACATTCCTACATCAAACTGCTTGTCCTTGACATGCTCAAGAGGATTGTCAGTGATAGCTAGACCACAGCACAATCACCTCCAATTCAGATACTCTGTTTAAGGGCAAGATCAATCATGTACAGCACGGTCAATGAGTTCTTCCCTGGTCGTTCAGACATAGAGATAGTTACACCGCAACTCACCTCAACACTGAAGTAGCCACGATCTACGTAGTCTCCGAGGAAGAGATACTGGGTGCTGCTGGGTGGACCACCAACTTCAAACAGCTTCATCAGGTCAAAGAACTGACCGTGAATGTCACCACAAACTGACAGAAATACAAAGGAAGAGAGCAATTTCAGTGAACCACTTCCACGTCCAAACAAACACAATGGCCCCACACAACCCCCTTGTTGGGAAGGTGGCTGGGATGGAGGGGGGAACCAGGACAGGGATTGGGGGAAAGATGTGAGGGAAGGGGCAGAAACAGCCCAGACCTGTGATGGGGGCATCCACTTCGATAAGTGTCCGCTCCTTGCGAAAGATAGCAGCTCCATCCTCAATAATCTTGATGGCAGCATCTTCCTCCAGTCTCCCCTCTTTAATGAAATGAGCCTTGAGGACATCAAGTTTCGGTTTCCCTTCTGAGTAGACGTCTTGCATGGTGAGGCGGCGGGCTGGGGGAATCGGAACAGCTGCGAGGTAGAGAAAAACACTGAGTTCCTCGTGAATTCAACCCAGAACACAGCTTCACACACTCACAGAACTACTCTCAAACATGGCCTGTGCCACAAATGACTGTCAGCAACCAGTGAATTCTGTACACTGGGAACAGCACGGTGTCAAGCAATAGCATTGAGGGGCAGCTGCAGTGTTGAAAAGGTCATTAACAAGGGAGTACTGCACTGTCAGAGGGTCAGTATCCAGGGAATGGCACACTGTTGCAAAGAACAATCTTTTTAATGAATTTCAGAACATACTCAAGGCAAATGAGAAAGAAAATGATGTAAGAAAAATGGGAGGGTTCCTCAAATGTAATGTAGTCAACATTTCAAATGAATGACCCAGTCAATTGTTCATGAAGCAGAGTGACTTTGCTATATTTTAATCATTTACCATACTTCAGGGGCTGTAAAATACTGAGAGTGCTGAAGATCTGAAATAAAAAGTGCTGGAAAAACTTAAAGTGTGGCAACAGCCAGAGAAAGAAACAGCATTATTGTTTCAAGCCCAATTTTACTCTTCCCCTGAAGAGAAGTCTGTAAAGACCTTTTTTTTTTAATCTCTAAGGTGAGGGATTGCAGAACTCAGTGGCAGATAGCAACACGGTTGTCTATGGATATATTATTGTGGGGAATGAGAAAAGACATGAAAGTTGGGTTGAAGCTACAAGTTGGACCAAACGTGATCTCAGCAAATGGGAGAGCAAGCTCCAGGAGTCGTATGGTCTCCTCATGTGTTTGCTCAAATGTAAAATGTTTTTCATTATGTTATAGGTGCTACAGAAGTAGTTATTGAAAGATGAGGCAAAGAGAGGATTTCTTTGGGTGCAGTAAATCCTGACTCTCTCTGAACAGGCTTAGACAGCACATTTGAGTGCAGTCAGATGTACAATTCAGATCCTCTCTTTTTTAATTCCTCTACCCAGGATTATCTTCAGCACAAGGGATGTGAGAGAGAGCACTTCAGGTGAAGTCGCAACTCAATTAAAACAGGTCCAGTACTCTTTTGGAAGTACAGTTTGGCCTGTTTGACTTATTGCCAGTGCATACTCATCCAGTGTCACCACACTCCCCTCATGCTTCACTGGTCTCCTCTCACTCAAACCCCCTTCTCCACATTTTGACCACCCTCCTGAACCAGATGTCCTGCCAACATCTCATCTCTCCAGCCCCACTTTGTTCCTGTCCAGTCACGAGAATCCGATGCACATGGGCTTGGGGAGTGGTATTAGCACGGACAGAGGTTGGTTAAAAGACAGAAACCAGACAGCAGCAAGAAATTCCTCACTTTGCATTGGGAAACAGTGTGCATGCACAGAGCTTGCAGAGGAGTCGAAACTGAATGGCAACAATACAAAGCTTGGTCAGAAGCTTGGTAACAAGGAGGGTGTAATGGCACAGAGGTAGCTGGACTGACAGGCAAGAGGACAGCAATGCAACATTATAATGAAATTTCATTTTGGCTAAAAGAATTTTAAAAAGACTTTTAAAAGTGACAGTCAGATGCATTTTTACAAGACATGGGTTGAACATAAACATATAGTGAGGAAGGCAAAAGGCAGACTGACATTGACTGGGGCTTAGAGATGGGAGAAAGGGCAGTACTGTGATAATGTCACTAAATCCAGAGGGTGGACTCCTGCTTCAGTAACATGAAGGTAAACATCAACTGGGCCAGCTGGGAGCATCTCAATTTGTTCATAAATCTGAGATAAAAAGCTTATCTCCTCAATATGGACCAGCCATCTGGCCCAAATGTGACTCCAACTCCACAGCAAAGCAATTGCTCAAAGAAGCCAATATAAGCAGCATTCAGCTTCACAGCAGTTCATCACTAATTTCTCAAGGGCACTTCGGAATGGGTCAAAAAACCTGGTCTTGTCAGGAATGGACACATGTGAAGAATTAAGTTTATGAAGAACCTTGCTACAATTGTATTACTAATACCATGACCAGAGTACTGCCTGCAGTGCTGATCTCCTCAGAAAAGGGAGATCTGACTTGACCTTAAATGGGGTGCAAATGGGTTTTTTTTCCTTTTTTTTCCCCCAACAAGAGACTGTCCTACAGAGAGAGGTCGAGGACAAATGAGCCTTCATTCTCTGGAGTTCAGAAGAACAGACTTGACCCCTCAAGTCAGTTCAGGCATTCTGCTTTCTTTGGAGAGAATATGATGTGCAAGTAACACCACGCTGGAAGTGACATGAGTGGTATTATTGCTGGACGGTTAATCCAGAAACCCTGGTCATGTTCTGGGGAGTCAGGCTTGAATCCCACTGTGACAGATGGTGGAATTTCAATTCAATAAAAATCTGGAATTAAGTTGAATTATGCTAATTTAATGCTGACCACAAATTCATTGCCAGGAAAACCCATCTGATTCACGAACGTCCTTCTGAGAAGAAAATTGTACTCCCTACCTGGTCTGGCCGACATATAACTACAGATCCAGAGAAATGTGGTTAACCCGTGATTGCCCGCTGGATAATTAAGGATGGGCGATTAATGCTTGCTTAACTAATGATGCCCTCACTCATTTTATTCATCAATAAATAAAAAGATGAAAAAGTCACCAGCCGGCCACAAAAAAAAGCTCAGTTCTCCACGGCTCGACTGCCATTTTTGGAGAGAACATGACATTTGCTACAAAGCAAAAGTCAAAGTCTTCCAATCTTATAATAATTTCTCTGGGGTGGAGGAGCCGGTGTTCAAAATTAAAGATCACACAACACCAGGTTATAGTCTAAAAGGTTTATTTGGAAGTACAACTTTTGGAGCACTGCTCCTTCATCAGATAGCTGGTCAGGCAACTGCCAGACGAAGGAGCAGTGCTCCACAAGCTTGTACTCCCAAATAAACCTGTTGGCTTATAACCTGATGTTGTGTGATCTTAACTTCTCTGGGGCTGAGAGATATGGACAATCTACTGGCACGACATCTTTCCTGCTTGAGACCTATCTTAAAAAAAAATCAAGTGGTGCAACAAAGTCTGAAATCTCAATTTTTTTGGAAAGGTGCTGTGTACCCGTATTGACAGCACACTCATCAGAGCTTAGCTTTGCTGGGCTGGCCACGTAGTTTCCAAGCAGCATTCCCAAATACCGAAGGTGGTATTTAACAGTTTGCTGGTGGAGTAGGTTTGAGGGGCCAAAGGGCTTACTCCTGTTTCCATTTCTTTTAGCCATATGGAACACATACCTCAGCATAGCTCGGTTTCAGACACGAAGCCTTTCTGAAGGCTAATCTCAGAATGACAATTATATGCCACTTCATTGGAAAGTAATAACAGTGGATGGATTCAAATGGATAAATCTTAAGCATCCAGCAATCTCAATATCTCACATTAAAGTCAGATCTCTCTTGTGCAAAGCTGATGCTGCTCTCCACCCGTTCAATGGTCAGTTCATGTGGAAACTTTACAACCAGATAAGCAAATCAAGGTTTGGTTTGTTATCAGTTTGGAGATGAATGGCCAGCCTCCTCAATGAATGTCAATGTGGCCAAGACTAAGGGAGAATTTGACAGGGTCAACACTGGGAGGCAGCTCCCTGGGGCAGTGGAGTCTGGAGAGAGGTGGATGGTGTGTGTGTGTGTGTGTGTGTGTGTGTGTGTGTGTGTGTGTGGGTGGGGGGGGGGGGGGTGGGGGTGTGGAGGGGTGTGTGGGGGGTGGTGCGGGATGTGTGTTTGTGTGTGTATGGGGGTGGGGGACAGAGAGGGCTGTTAGGGGTAAGGGGTGGGTGTGAGAGGGGGGGTGGGGGGTGTGTGTGAGGGGGGGGGTGGGTGTGTGGGAGGGGTGGGGTGTGTGTGTGTCTGAGAGGGGTGGGTGTGTGTGTGAGGGGGGTGGGGGGTGTGTGTGAGGGGGGGGTGGGGGTGTGTGTGAGGGGGGGGTGTGTGGGGGGTGGGGTGTGTGTGTGGGGTGGGTGGGTGTGTGGGGTGTGTGTCTGAGAGGGGTGGGTGTGTGTGTGAGGGGGGTGGGGGGTGTGTGTGTGAGGGGGGTGTGTGTGTGTGAGGGGTGGTGGGGGTGTGTGGGGGGGTGGGGTGTGTGTGTGTGTGGGGGGGTGCGGGGGGTCTGTGAGGGGGGTAAGGTGTGTGTGAGGTGGGGGGGTGGGGGTGAGGGTGAGGGGGGGTGGGGTGTGTGTGTGAGGGGGGTGGGGTGTGTGTGTGTGAGGGGGTGGGGTGTGTGTGAGGTGGGGGGGTGGGGGT